>NC_069501.1:1131021708-1131104208 GCF_027579735.1 Bombina bombina
AAAACACTAACAATATACAGTTTTATTTTTTATCCACATTTATTATAATACAGCTAGGGGTGAGCGAATGTGCTGTAAGTGTAAATTGGTTTTGGTAGAATGAATATTCCTGTGGATAATCGAATGTTGAAGAATGAAAATCCATTAAAATTTGGTAATCTGTTATTTCCAGTTTTCGAATGTTACTTTCCTTTTCGAATGATCAAATACTATTCGAATTTAACAAATACTATTCAGAAGTTCAATAGTTCATGTGGTAGGGAGTTTAGTAAATTGAAGATTGCATAAGTCGAATATTACATTTAAAGAGAGCATTTGAAATACTATTGCAAATATATCGATTTAAAATTTTCGAGTTCGAATATTGCATAATTAGAAAAATGTTATTACATTTAAAGAAAGCATTAGAAATACTGTTACAATAAACAAATATTAGAATGTTGTACAAACATTCAAATTCGAAACGAACAAATGAATGTGTTAAAATTAGTTTCATTTTTTAATGTTTCAAAACATTCACCTATCCCTAAATACAGCTCTGAAAATTTAGGGATTTCCAGTTCTCACAAGAATTGGAAGTTCAGACTCCTAACCCTGCTATAATCTAGACAGCCATTATTTGGTCACTCTAGTAATTCATGTCTATGTGCCCATTACTGGTCTCAGGAGAGGAGATAAGATAAGGGAAACATATATTTCAACTTGGTGGTAGCTATTACTTTATGGAAACTAAAACTTTATACATTTCTTCTGCATTTAAACTACTAATAAAAATAAATCAATTTGCATATTACTCTAAGGCTAGTCTTTGTTTTAATAAACCATTTAACATTTTCTTATGCCTCCTTAAATGGTCAACTGCATAGTAAAAAAAATCATAAATGTGCATGTTTACACAAAAATGATTCCTAATACATATACCAACAAAAAAAAAACAAGAAAACTCTAACCCTGTATTGCAGTCCCTTTATCCCTGTGAGCATGTATCTGCCTACATAGGTGCTTGAGATGCGCATTCTGTTTCACATTGACATGAAGAATATCCCTGGGGGTCACAGTGCAGGGTGACATTTACATACACCATACACATTTACATCAGCATTTTTGCTTAGTTATGCACACAAATTATTGTTTTATTTCAAATACATTTGTTGTGCTTCACTTTTGTAAAATGGTTCTTTTAAATGAAACCACTTTATACAAAAATAACTAGGAAAAAAAAAATTGTTGTCTGTAGCCTGGCATAAAATGTATCCAGTGAAACAAAGTAGTAATGGAGGACCAATGTGCACATCTATAGGTAAATGTCTACTATAGTTTTGGTATGAGACATGGCGATTATTCCTGCTATGTGTGTAACATGTGCAGGCTCAGGTTCTGATTTTGAAGAAGTGTCCCTGAAGTATAATATAAAAGGATTACATATAGGGGCCCATTTATCAAGCTCCGTAAGGAGCTTGTGGGCCCGTGTTTCTGGCGAGTCTTCAGACTCGCCCAAAAACACCAGTTATGAAGCAGCGGTCTAAAGACCGCAGCTCCATAACCCTGTCCGCCTGCTCTGATGAGGTGGACAGGAATCGCCGGAAATCAACCTGATCGAGTACGATCTGGTTGACTTGACACCTCCCTACTGGCGGCCGTTTGGCCGCGAGTCTGCAGGGGGCGGCGTTGCACCAGCAGCTCTTGTGAGCTGCTGGTGCAATGCTGAATACAGAGAGCGTATTGCTCTCCGCATTCAGCAATGTCTGTCGGACCTGATCCGCACTGTCGGATCAGGTACGACAGACATATGATAAATAGGCCCCATAGTGATATATAAAACAATTGGGTATAATGTTTTTACATGGGCTATGGTATAGTTTGTTTTTTCCTAAGCACCATCATATAAAGCTGCAGTACAGTTACCTGATCCATGTGTGTCATACTATGGCAACAAAACTGTTCCTTCTTGGTTCCAAGTGCCCAAATATTTCTTAAGACATTATAACTGAAACGCAATCTTCAGTGAGGCAAGTCTTTTGGCCTATGTCACCTTCATTGACATTGAATGGGTTAGACAGATATAAAAACAATGCCTCTCTTGCAACTATAAGGGTTAACAACATTTTGCCACACTTACACTAGTAACCACAATCATCTGCCATTTTGAATAGCAAGATTCTAATCCTGCAGTATTTTCTTTAGCAACATTTAAAGTGAATGTAAATTTTGATGATAAAGTGCCCGGTTTTTAAAAATGTGATTAAAAACAGAGGCACTTTAATTCATCAAAATTTACATTTCACTCGTGTTGTGAAAATACTAACCTTTTAATCTTGACAGTCACTTCAGCTTCCCCCGGTCGTCGCAAGCCTTTTCCTACGTCAGAAATGACGGATCAGTCATCCTCTAATCATGGATTCCCTCCCGGGGGAATCCATGTCTGATTTAACGCCGTGATTGGAGGAAGCCGGATTCCTCATTTTAGACCCAGGAAGAGGCTTTGCGATGGGCGGAGTAAGCGATGCAGCGGCTGTCAAGATTAAAAGGTAAGTATTTTCACAACACAAGTGAAATGTAAATTTTGATGAATTAAAGTGCCCCTGTTTTTAATCGAATTTTTAAAAACCGGGCACTTTATCATCAAAATTTACATTCACTTTAAGTTGTCCGCTCAGCTTGGGCACCCTTCACCCTATATGAACTGGCAATCCCTCTTTCAAGTGAGGGGCACATGACCATATAGATTTAACATGGTCAGAGTAAAACTGACAATTTGACTTACAAGGTAACAAGTTTAGAATAAAAAAGGGTATGGAACTGTAGGTGTGCAGTTGCCTCTGCCATAAAAAAAAAAACCTATCACTTATATAAATCTATTTTCTGGTAAATTAAGAAATGACTAGTTTATATAAATATATTAATGGCTCATATAGTTGACAGGAGTTCTGGACTTATGGCCTGGAGCTGAACACATATACTGAGCCAATAAGGGGTAGCATATGTGCATAGCTGCAAATCACCGGCTATGTTCAGCTCAGGATAAGCAGTTTATTGGTTTATTGCTTCTTTGGGCTTAAACATGTAGATACAGGCAAACAAAAGTGCAATAATGATATTCTCTAACCAGCTGGAGCAGTTTCTTAATAAATCTTTATGTCCCATTAACACATTGTTAATTTATTAATGGTAAGTACTTAATCCACTAAATATCAAGTTAATAATAGTAAAAAGTGGTGTATACCAACTCTGCCAGTCTCTCCTTTCATAAAAGGGACTAGATCTCATATTGTTGATGTAAAGATGACAATTTTGTAATCCATTTTACAGTCCTTTTTAGTCTTAATATAAGATTTCAAGGATAAGGATATCAGTCTAACAGTCCCAGAAACTGGCATGTAGGTACAAAGCTCCTCGGCTCATATTGAAACACTGGAATTCCCGAGATAAACAAATAAAATGTTTATTAAAACAAAAGGACATGCACAGACTAACATCCATAGGGTATGGTCAAGGCACAATATAACTGCTAAGAAGAGAAGCTCACACACCATAAATAACTGGCGTGTAATATCAAACAGCCTAACAAGTGATAATGCCAAACAGACCTGCTCTATAGTGATGTGTCCATAAAGTCCAATACATCATGTTATATTGTGCTGTGACCATACCGTGTGAATGTTAGTCTGTGTATGTCCTTATGTTTTAATAAATATTTTATTTGTTTATCTCTGGAGTTCCAGTGTTTCCATATGAGACGAGGGCTTTGTACCTACATGCCTAATAACTAAGATTATTTATAGCTCCTCTAAGTGTGAGTACCCTGGTGTTTGGATAACTATTTTAACCCTTTAAAACAGACTACACGTTTGTGCCTTTTATCTTTTGAGGAATCGTGTTTGGACGTTGTTGATCCCCACCCACCTATCGTTACATCTACCTCACCACCTCCTGATTCCAGTTTCTGGGACTGTAGGACTGATATCTTTATCCTTATTGGTTGATTGGGTTTTATGCACTTTTTATATTTTTATTGCCATTTTGTATTTGTGTAGTGTATATTATCTTTTTTATTGTTCACCTATTTGTATTATTTTTTAATCCTCAATAGTGATTTATGATCCAAACTCAAAATACTAATAAGCACTCTATAAAAGTAATTTGAAACCCTTATTTTCACTTGTTGAGAATCTAGTATACTGATATATAAAACATGTACATCATCAGCTGTAATATTTGACCTATTCATTATGAAAAGGAGAATTTGCTAACAATTTACAAAAGATTATTTCAATACCCTGGAACATTATTCGTATTTTAGAATGCATATCTGTTTCTATCTATTAATAATGTGAATTAGACTATATTATTTTCTAGAATTTAAATCAGAATTCCAATCCATCTGCTACATAATTTATTGATTCTGGAAGCACTTTATTTAGCTGTCATTGATAAGTATTGCAGCATCAGTATTTCCTACTTCCAGTACATACACAGTAACTGTAATGATTCTTTTGTGCTCTTTCAACAAGTGATTTATAATCAAGAATCTAATATACTGATGCATAAACCATGTACATAATCAACTACAATATTTAAACTATTTGTGATAAAAAGGACAATTTCGCCAGATTTAGAAAATATGATTTTAATACCCTGAACTTAATTCATTATTATTTTAAAACTTTTATCTATTGATAATGTGAATTATATTATAAATTCCCCTTATATAAAATATTTAAGAAGGAGGAAATAATGTTGTTGTTTTTTTTTACTCAAACAAGCATGTTTGATAAATTGCAAGAATATAGTGACACCACTGTCTCTTTGCTCATGTTGTGGTCTGGAGTTCATATTGTGGAACCATCTTCCTAAAATGGTGATTACCAGCACAATTCAAAAACAGGGAGCAATGGCAAATGAGTAGGTAGACTCACAACGAGTCTCATATTTTTCCTCTGCTTGGCCTAAAGTGAACCCTTATTGGAAAGCGTAATAACCATAAGAAACAATGATTCCCGGCCCCTCTGGGTACAGGTAGATTTTTTCTGGAGAGGGAGAATACTATTATAGAACCCACATCTCCCCCTCTGCTTCACATAAACACTAATTTGAGGGAGGGGCATTCACTATTTTCAATGAGGGTGTCACATGCCCCTGAAACATGCAGGTGACCACCATGTTTATTGTACCAGAGTGAATTTTACAAACAAGATAACAAGTGACCCATTTTGAAAATAGGGGAATATCTTTTTTTTCAATTAATGTGTTTCATGTCTCTTTAAGGCCCTGATATTCAAAACCTCTCTGCTCAGGTGAGATATTCTAAAATGATCCTCCAGCACTGCAAGATTCCTAATCCTAATGAAATTTTCAAAAGGCAGATTTTGCTTTAATTCTTCAAGGGGTGTTTTTTACATTTCTGTATGTGTATTTACAAAAATAAAACTCTCATATCATGCAGTGCTGTATTGCACTGAACTTTTCTCTGCTTCATATATAGAAATGAGAGAGATCTTGCAGTGCTGGAGAGTTCTGCCCTTTTTCTTTTAACTATTCAATGAGTTCAGCCCCTGTGAAGTCTGAACTACGGAGAACCTTTGAATATCAGAGCCTAAGTGTTTGGCATAATCCTTTTAGAAATGACAATCATATGCCAATTTGTTCTTTCTACTAGATGATTTTTAGGGTACTGTAGGTTTATAAAAGGACTGAAGCAACCCATCATACCATCAAATAGCTCAAGAGATCTCACATTTAAAGGGATACTGAAATGTATTATCGTGATTCAGATAGAGCATGCAATCTTTTTTTTTTTTAAAGTCTTTATTTTTCAATCCAACATTATGTAAATCACTTTTTGTAGAAACAGAAAAAAAAAAAAAAAAAAAATCAAATACATGTTCAATTGCCTAATTAACTCAATATCCTTACTCGTTAATCAATATATCAGCAATATCTCATTATTTCTGTTTCTCTGTTTTCTTTCAACTAATTTCTCTACCTCATGTTGGAACTTTTCTCTTTTTTATATATGTTAGTTTAACAAGAGAGTAATTTCGTAGGTCTGTCTTGCCTTAATTAACAAAAAACAACATAAAACAATAAACAATAACAAATAACAATAAACAATAACAAAAAAAAAAAAAAATTACATTTCCTTAACATTTTCCTCTCCCCTTCCTCCCCATCCTCTCCCCCACCCCCTCTCTACCAATTGTTCAGAATGACTATTTCCGAGTATCTAAATGGATAAATTAATTGTTCTATTTCACTGGGTGGAAATATCTTAATACATTTTGACCATTTTTTAAAGAAAGCCAGTATTTCTCGTTCGGAATTTAAATCTGTTGCTAGCTGTTCAATTACATATTGTTTTTTAAGGTAATTTTTTACTTCCGTAATCGTTGGGGAGAAACTATTCTTCCATTTTTTGAAAATTAAATTTCTAGCAGCAAGGATAACAAGGTTAATTATCTTGATTTCTGATATGGGTACATTTTTATCTTTCAGGAATATTATATCATTCAGCGTAAATGTAAAGGAAGTTACTCTAAATGCTCTTAGTAACCAATGTTGTAATTTAAACCAGAATTGTTGTGTTTTGGGACATGCCCACATCATATGAATTATATCTGCTGCTATAAGATTACATTTTGGGCATTTGTTAAATTTTTTGTTTTGCCACTTGTACCCTTTTTCTGGAGTATAATGTGTGAAATATATTAGCTTTTTTGTGACTCTCTCCATGTTTCTGATATAGTTGTACAATAAAGCTGAGATAGTGAGCGTGTTATCAGGGAGCTCTGATTAGTGTTATCTGGTAAATGAGGGGTCCACTTTTGAGTTATATATTCTAGGTTGGCTCCTCCCTTGTGTGAGATCAAGTATTTATACCATGTGGAGATAGATAGGTGTCCTGCTTTGGCTAGAGTTGGCCAATTGTCAAGATTTTCCCAGGACCATTTCCAGGAGAATTTATTAATTAACTGCTGTACGTAATGCCTAGCTTGTAGGTAAGCAAAAAATTCTTGATTTCCTAGTTCAAATTCTAGTTTTAATTCCTCAAAAGATTTAATGTTTTTTGCTGTTACATTGACAAGTTGTGATACCAGATACAAACCTTTCCTCTGCCAGTTTTTTAATATGGGGGATTGAGTGCCCTCCTGAAATTCTGGGTTACCTAGAAGAGTTTGAAATCTGGGTATCCTGATGTCTATTTCAACCCGTCTCCCTATTTTTTTCCATGCCTGCATTATTGTATAGATTGATTTGAATTGTTTCACTAGTTTAGGGATCGAATTACATGATAAATGAGTGACTGAAGTGGGAAGAAATGGATAAATTATGCTTTGTTCTAACCTGTTGTCTGTATAATAGTCCATTTCTGTGAACCAATCAACCGCTATACGGCCCAGGAAGATTAAATTATATAATTGTAGATCTGGGAAGGCCAGACCAGCAAATTGTTTTGGGAATGATAATTTTTGGAGAGATATTCTTGGTTTTTTGGATTGCCATATAAATTGACGAGCTGTAGTGTTGAACCTCTTAATGTCATATGATTTCAGAAAAATAGGGAGATTCTGTAATAGGTATAACAATTTGGGCAAAAGTATCATCTTAATTAATGCTATACGGCCTGATATAGAGAGTGGTAAGTTTTGCCAGTTTCTCATATATGTAATAATTTGAGAGACCATGGGGGTTATATTCAAGGAATACCATTCCTTAGGATCGGCAGTTATATTAATTCCTAGGTATCTAAAAGAGTTTGTCACTGTTTTAAAGGGTGTATTCAATTGAGACCCCTTTGTTTTTTTTAGCCATAACAGTTCAGATTTTGAGTTATTAATTTTATATCCAGAGAACTTGCTAAATAACTCTATTATTTCTATAAATTTTGGAATATTTAGAGCTGTATTTGATATGTATAAGAGTAGATCATCCGCATAAAGCGCCAGTTTCAATTCTCTTTCCTTAATTTTTATGCCCTCAAGTTGTTGCCTAATTTTGAGGGCTAAGGGTTCAATTGCTATATCAAATAATAAAGGCGATAGAGGACAGCCTTGACGGGTACCTCTTTCTATTTTAATTGTATTTGATCTTACTCCATTGACAGATAAGCTAGTAGATGCTTGACAGCACAGTTTTCTGACCAGACTTAAAAAGTTCTTATTAAATCCAAACCTATGTAATGTGTCTAAAAGATAATCATGCTCAACACTGTCAAACGCTTTTTCCGCATCTATGGCTAACACTGCAGCGTCTATTTCCTCTATTAAGGTGCTATTTTCTGTATTTTTGAAATAGTCAATGGTCAGCAGCAATTGTCTAATTTTTGCCGCTGAACTGCGTTTGGTAAGAAACCCTGCTTGGTCCTTATGAATAATTTCTGCTAAACCTTCTTGAAGTCTTTTTGCTAAGATAATTGAAAAGAGTTTATAATCAGTATTCAAGAGGGCGATTGGCCTGTATGATTCTTTTTTATTTTTGTCCTTCCCTAGTTTCAGTATAAGTATTGATTGTGATGCTGTGAAATTCGGGGGAATCTGGGACTCTTCACTGTAATAGAGATTAAACAATTTTGTTAAGTGTGGGACCAGTGTTGGAGCTAAATTCTTGTAGATTTCGTTTGGGAGAAAATCGGGACCAGGAGCTTTATCGGACTTTAATGCTTGTATTGCTTGGCTTACTTCTGTTTCTAATATAGGGGAGTTTAATTTAAGGTTAAATTCAGAGCTAATCTTTGGAATATCTAATCCCTCCCAGAATTTATTGCAATCTTTGGTTCCTATAGTGTTAGAGGAATAGATTATTTTATAATAATTGTAAAAGGATTCAGAGATTTCTTTAGGTGAAGTGGATAGCTTCTCGCAATCATGTATTGACTCAATTAATAATGATTGTTTGGAGTTTTTTACTAGTTTTGCTAGTAACTTACCAGATTTATTACCATATTTGTATAACCTCGATTGATATCTAAGTTCTGTCTGTGATGTGTGGGATATAAGAAAAGTGTCATATTCATTTTTTGCTTCTATATACTTTTTCCAATTATTATTTGTAGGGGCACTGAGATAATTGTTATACTCATTTTTTACGGTAGATGTTATTTTTCTCTCTCTTTGTTTGTTCTCCTTTTTGGTTCTACAGCATAAGCTGTTATTTCTCCTCTCATTACTGCCTTAGCGGTCTCCCAGACTATTGAAAAGTTTTCCACTGATCCTATATTAAACATGAAATATTCCTCCAATTTAATCTTGAGCCAATTTATAAAGTTAAGATTCTTATTCAAATACATTGGATAAAAAAAACCTATCATTTGATCTCAACCTTTTATTTTAGGAATATCAATCATTATGGGGGCATGGTCAGAGATACAAATCTCAGATATTAATGCTTTTACCCCTAGTTTAAACAAACTATCACTAATCAAGAAAAAATCAATCCTAGATAATGATTTAAACACTTTGGAGTAACATGTATATCCTCTGGTACTCGGGTTCTGAGATCTCCAGATATCTTTAATTGCAAGGTTTAGACAAATGGAGTTAAATATTTTTGTTTCTAGATTATCTTTTTTTGTTTTATTTTGTTGGGTACCCCGTCTTAGTCTATCTATGGAATGTTGAGGTGCTATATTAAAATCCCCGGCTAAGATCAGGTGTCCTTCTGACACCTGCAAGATTATAGTTTGGAGAGAATCCCAGAATTTTGATTCAATTATGTTTGGTGCATATATATTGCATATAGTGTATATCATGTTGTCTGTCTTTATTTTAAGAATTAAGTATCTACTTTCTGGGTCTACTATAGTTAGTAATTTTTCATATATTAACTCTTTCCCCAGAAGAATTGCTATTCCGTTTTTCCTGTTCAATGATGGGGCAGAAACAACCTCAGCCACCCATGAATATTTTAATTTTGCGGATTCCTCTGAATTCAGATGCGTCTCCTGTATAAGGCCAATTGTTGTATTAAGTTTTTTAAGATGTGTTAGTATTGTTTTGCGTTTTATGGGTGAGGTTATGCCTCCTACATTCCACGAAGTGAACCTAATCAATCCATTCATTTTATTTTACTGTTTTATAGAGAAGGGGGGGAGGACGAAGAAAGGAGAAGAGAGATGGAAGAGAGAGAGAGAAAAAAGAAAAAAAAAAAAAAAAAAAAAAAAAAAAAAATTGAATTAAGTAATCATCCATATTTTGTATCTCTATTTCTGGGGTATAGGGGAAATACAGCTTATACAATTTGTTAATCCCCTTTGTTGAAAAAATTCTAGATATATAGTTATTACTCATGGTGCTTTATTATTCTGTAATTCCGTGTTCCACAAGTTTCTTCTCTGCCTCTACCGCTGAGTCAAAGAAGAAAGTGTGACCATCGATCAGCACTTTTAGTCTAGCTGGATATATGACCGTGGCCTTCCACCCTGCTTTTATCATCTTTCCACAGACTGGCGAGAGTTCCCTTAGTTTTCTGGAGGTTTCAATAGAGAAATCCTGGAAGAGCAAGATCTTAATATCATTATAGATAATTGGCTGATTTTTGCGATAATTTTGCAGATATAACTCTTTGTCCTGAAAATTCAGGAACCTCGCTATAATTGGTCTTGGTCTTGCAGGGTCTCTCGCATTTTCATTTAATCTCCCCAGTCTGTGTACTCTTTCAATTATGACTGTTGGTTGGGGTGGAGGTATTTTTAGTAATTGGGGTAGGATTTGTGTCATTAGTTTCATAAGATCTACATCTTGAATGGACTCTGGAAAACCAATAGCTCTTAAGTTATTTCGTCTAGACCTGTTTTCGATATCATCTAGCTTAGCTTTAATTTTAATTATTTCGTCCTGATTACTTTCAAATTTTGGTATGTATGCATTTGTTACATCTTCCAAATCAGAGATTCTCTGTTCGGCTTCCACAAGTCTGTTAGAGAACTGTCTTACTTCTGTTGTCAGTGTTAGAATATCTTGTTTAATCTCTGTTTTTAATGAGTCAAATTTAGGGGTTATGGCTTCTAGTATATTAGTCACTAATAGTTGCATTTCATGTGCTGTCTTCTGATTTTGAGCCTTAGTACCTGAGTGTTCAGGGTGTATTTCTGCTGAGGTCTCAGTGATGTTTTTATTTCTACGCTCCCTTTGTTTATTTGCCATGTCTAGATTAGATCTGTTTGTGACTGTAGGTGAAGTGATGAATTTATCCATATACGTGATGGGATATATCCTATAATTCAGGATAGTTGTTAATATTAAATGCGCTTTCCCTTCTTGCCTCCCTTTCTCTCTCTCCCCTCTCCTCTCTCTCCTCCTCTCTCTTCAGGAGGAGAGGGTCTTTATTTGTGAAAAACAAAAACAAAAAGTGTAGTGAGGGAAAAAAAAAAAAAAAAGTGAATGTGAAAAATAAAAAATAAAATAAAATAAAGTGTCACACACTTTAGAGTGCTAATTAGTGTTTTTATGTGATAGAAGACTGGACAATGGCAATAATTTAGGCCCCAGTTATATTTGTTCTTTAGCTCCTGTTAGAATGATAATTATAGTAACTTTAGTAACTCTCAATTATTGCGCTTGTAAATTATCAATCCTAATAGTATTCTATGCCTTGTTTCGGCAGTCTTAACCAAATATTAAAAGTTTCAGGTCTAGTAATTATACTTTAAGGGTTATTTACACTTCTTTCTTAGTCAGAACAGTTCACCTTCAATATTTCCCAGAGTCATATATATATATGAGCCTGTTTGTTAAAAGAAAAAAAAAAGAAAAAAGAAAAATAGCAATGAAGTTTTAAATTATTTATATATTGCTATATGTACCTATAATTTAATTATTTTCCTTCCCTCCTCTCTCCTCCCTCTCTCTCCCCCCTTTCTGAGCTGGGGATAACGTTATGAATTGCTGGTTTCTTCTCTTTTCAATACAATTTACAGTTATGCGTTTTCTAATTCAATATATTTTTTATATTAATAGAGCTTGGTACTTCATTATTATTCACTCATTGTTGACCAATTTGCCAAACCTATGTTAACAATACTTATTCCAGCCAACTGAATTAAATATATGTTTTAGCAACAACAGATCACCAGAGTGTGCTTCTCTTCCCCCTTCCTCCCCCTCCCTCTCTCTCTCCCCTCCCTCCTCCCTCTTCTGTTGTAGTAAAAATTAAAAAAACTTCTCAGGTTTCATAGGGAGGAAAAAAACAAAAAAAAACAAAAAAAAACAAAAGAAAAACAGAGAAGAGAAAAATACACGCAAATGCTAATGCTAAATAACAAGTAACTTCTAGTTTAAGCCAAATTCTGTGGCTACATGTATATATAGTCCATTTATATTCACGTTCAGTTTTGTTTCCCTGTACACTTTTTTATAAACGTTCAAGCTCCTCCAGTTCACAGTTGTGGGTTTTGAGTTTTTACTCCTTGTTAGGGAACGGTGAACTAATCTTCAATGCCTGAAGTTAACAATATTTTAAGGAGCAGACCCCGTTGTATGTTGATGATTATAAGTGTACCATGCAGTCCAATGTTTTTTTTTCCCTTTTTCCTTCCCCTCTCTTATTTAAAAAGAGAAAAAAACAACAAAAGCAACAAAAGAAAAAAAACATGACAAGCAATCCACTGTTGCCTACCACTCACCCCTCCAGCAGATTTACCTCGTCCCGACTTTGAATCTGTCCATAGAACAACCTGTTGGGTGCAAAGTTACTTCAAGCTGCTGATGTGGATCTTTCAAAATAGTTTCCACGGTTGGTCCGTCTTGAGCTTGTATCCGTCTGTAAGTGTACAGCCCTTCTCACTTCCCATTCAGTAAGGGGCCGATAACAGGAGAATAGCCCCGCTGCAGCAAATCCCCTAGATCCAGGAGGTCTGCCGGCTCCCCGCGCGCAGCACCGGTGGGCGGGGAGAGCAACCGGCGGTCAGCGCTCCAAACACAGGGACTCAAGCTCTAGGGAGGAATGTGCCCAAGCAGCCTTGCTCCAGCGCGCGTCTCCTCTGCACCGGATCTACAACCGGAAATTGTCAGCTGGAGGACCAGGTCTCCACAACCGGGACACACGATCTGCGTAGTCTCGATCTCCCACACGCAGCACCGGTGGGTGGGAGGGACAGACAGACCGATGGGTTCCCCAACAGGTTTTGACCTCTCACAGGACACACGCCTTGGCAAGTAGTTTTGTATATGTTAACTGCCAATGTTGGGGTGAGTGGGGGCTATTTTACAAGTTCCGGCATTACTTTCTTGTGAGCCAGTCAAACTATTCTCCCCTCTCACTTTAGAGGGTGAGAGGGGGAGGTTGTCTTAGGATGGATGTTTTACCCTTTATGGAGCTTACTTGTACAACCACCTAAATTTCAGCTCCGGGTAAGAAAGTTCTTTATAGCGTAGTTGACCAAAAACACGCTAATGGAGGATACACCAGAGAATTTTCAATAGCTGGCTGCAGAGTTTTACCAGAAGAGAGCTTTCCCTCTCTCCTAGCACACTGTAGGTTTACTGGCGCGAATCAACCGCCTCTAGACCAGCTGCAGGGGATCAGAGCCTGCTCTATGCACTTGCTCCTCCTCTTCTCTAGAGCATGCAATCTTAAGCAACTTTCTAATTTACTCCTATTATCAATTTTTCTTTTTTCTCTTGCTATTTTTATTTGAAAAAGCTAAGGAGCCAGACAATTTTTAGTTCAGACCCTGGACAGCACTTGTTTATTGTGAATTTATCCACCAATCAGCAAGAACAACCCAGGTTGTTCACCAAAAATGGTCCGGCATCTAAACTTACATTATTGCTTTTCAAATAGAGATACCAAGAGAACAAAGAAAATTTGATAATAAGAGTAAATTAGAAAGTTGCTTAAAATTGCATGCTCTATCATAATCACAAACGAAAAAAATTGGGTTCAGTGTCCCTTTAAAGCAAGTTAAGCACATGTTACAAATGAAGGGTCAGGTGATCAGGTTTGACCAGGTTAAACATTTTTTGTTTGGTGCAAGTACATATGTTTATTTTTTTAATTCATTGTTTATTTTTTATGTGATCTTCTACAAGGGTAGGTGAATGCATGGTGAAAATGAGTTAAGTAACCATTTTGTGACATCAACGTGTAGTTTGTACCATTTTATTTTGTTCTGAACGTGGGGTAATCACTACCTCAGAGCAGCATCTGCAGTCTCCTTTTCCTTCAGGCAACAAGCACAGCTGCCATTGAGAATAGAGATTAGATAAAGGAAACCTAGGTTTTAACATGGTACTTTATAGAAATTAAAACTTTACACTTATTTCTTTGGTATTTAAATAAATCAATAAAAATTGTTGCACAGGAAATTAGCACATCTAGGCAAGTATCCCCACTTGCTTTTACCCAGTAAAACTCTATACACACTGTTACCAATGCACAAGAGTTGTCTGGGTAAGAAATGCAAATTAGATATGCAACATCTCAAACTCTGCTTCAAATACTGTGTTAACACACAGCAAACCCCTAATGGGGTGAATGCAGCAAATACAGAAATTTATTTAAATAACTTATATATTGTAGACAAAGAATAACATGAGAAGGAAATAAATTTGAAGTAAACTGAAAAGTTTTTTTGTTTTTTTTTAAGAATCAAGAAAGAAAAAGTTTAGGTTTCATGTTTCTTTAAAGGGACAGTACACTGTAAATTGTTTTTATATTATTGTATTTTCAATGACTTGATTCTGCAGAGTATAAAATGTATGAGAAATTGAATTTTCAGGTTTATTTGTGTATATGAAGTAGCTGGTTTTGTGCTTTTAAACCACTGCCTATTACAAAGGGTTGAGCTTCAGGTGATATCAGATCTCATTATGTTATCACTTTGTGTACACACACTTGCTTCCTTATCTTATATTTGTCTGAAAAACCAAAGCTCAATACATAGAGGGAGCAATGGAAAATTATCATTTCATTACTTAACTATCCTGCACCCCACTGAGAGTGTAATTTCTTCTGCTAGCTGTTAGGCTATTCAATAGCTGAGGCTCCAGTATCAAAACCTTCAGTATAGGTTGGGAAACCACAAGCTAAATCAGCTATTTCAAAGGCCAAAATACTACTTGTAAACCATTTAATACAATCCAGCAGGTAAAATGGATCATTGGGAACAATTTAAATTTAAAAGGAGAACATTTTTGGATGAACTGTCCCTTTAATGTCCTTTTAACTTTAAAAAGCAAGTGTACAACATGAGTAAAAATAAACTATATGGTTTGGGATTTTTTCCACAAATGGTTCTATCAACAACTTTTAAACTAGATAAATATTTATGTTCTTAATTTTATGGTGCAATATGTAACTTGGCTATAAATCTTGAGATTGATGGTACTTCAGAGCAGATATAATTGTATAATAGAAATGTTGAGTATCTCATATTTTATTGAAACTTAAAAATAATATCTACTGTTGACTGAATAAATCTCCTTCAACTAGAAATCAGGACTTGATTGGAAAGAAAATAAAAAGCCAGGTGATTACTAGATATGTGCACTCAGAGGTTTCAGATACCTCAGAATGAGGAAGGAGGTGGCCCCATGACGTTCAGCTATTTTCAGAGCCAAATTTATTCTCATGAAACTGCAACACACAAACTACAACACACACAACACACAGATCTTAGTGTGATGAAGAAAAGATGGAAATTTTTTCACAGATGTTGAAAACTGTATCTGAATAAAACGTCAAATTAGCACAAGCTTTTAAAGAGACAGTCTGTTTTTTTATGCATAGCATATATAAGCAATTAAAGGGACATTAAACACCCCTTGCTTTTGTGTAAAAATTGGGCTTTGTCCCACGCTCCCTACAGAGGCAAAAACTAAATTTATGCTTACCTGATAAATTTCTTTCTTTCCGGATATGGTAAGTCCACGACGTCATCAATTACTAGTGGGAATATCACTCCTGGCCAGCAGGAGTAGGCAAAGAGCACCACAGCAAAGCTGTTAAGTATCATTCCCCTTCCCATAAACCCCAGTCATTCGACCAAAAGGAAAATGGAAAAAGGAACAACACAAAGGTGTAGGTGCCTGAGGTTTAGTAAAAAAATAACTGTCTGAAAATAAAGGGCGGGGTCGTGGACTCACCATATCCAGAAATAAATAAAGTTATCAGGTAAGCATAAATTTTAATTGTTATAAATGTGATTGCTCGCTTATACACCAGGGGAACATTTTGTGCTCTTTTTTCTTTTTATTATTCCCTGAAACCTCTGGTTTAATTTATTTTAGGATTATTGTGAATTACAGCGGTTTAGAGAATTTGATATATAGATACTTCTCTATGTTCCCATTTGAATTTATATATTTTGAATATTATAAATACTTGATTCATATAATGGAGACTACGGCAGCTACTGATACTACTTTTTATTCTCTTAAAGAGACAGATGATGATGATTTAGATCTACTTGAGCTTGAGGAAGTCTTTGCACAAGATGCACCTAACTCTAGATTAGGAGATCACTTTATGGATATAGAAAACCTTAAATTTAAGAGCAAAAGCTCAAGTAGGATAGGTGGATACTTACTAAATATTTAAATTTAAAGATAGTTCCTAGAGGCCTGCGAATTAATAAATTCCCTACTTATGACATCAAAGATATTCATTTTATTGAAAGATGGAATCAGGCCCTAACGGACTGTTCATTTAAACTTATAGAACTACTTCTTGAATATAAAGACATTTTACTGCTTGAGGTGAGATCTAAGATTGCAAAATTACAGGTTGAAATGAACAAATTTAAATTATGTGAAATGTATCCACGTTTTGATGATGTGTTAAAGAATACTATGGATGATTCTAGAAAACTGGTTATCCAGGTTAAACACTTTATTAGAGACCAAAAAGACTATACTAATGGTGCAGTGTATATATGGCGCCGCCGACAACGTGTTAGATCTTGGTCTAAACCTCAGGGTGTGAATATGGATAACCAAGTCTCTAGTAATGGCAATACTAATAAGAAAAATGCTAAACATTTTAAGAAGGGTTCCAAGCAGCAGATACAAACAGATACCTCTAAAAAGTAGCGTTCTCTGACTCAGAATTAGATTTTACTGATGAAGATAGATTTGCTTCTGGTTTTGATACTGATGGCTTATCTAGTTCAGAGGGGGAAGAGTTACTCCCTTCCACTCAGAACACAGGGATAAGTGAGAGCACTAGTACTCAACCTAAGGGAATTCTTAAGGAACATAAGACACCTGGGGCAATACCCAAACAAAATAGACAACAGATTCGGACTAGATCTCACTATACAGAGGAAGGTGTTTCCATTAGTGAACCATCCAATATTCTGGATACTTGCCTCCAGGTTTTTCACAGGGCCCCGGTACAATCCAGAGGAGGGGGCAACACACAAGGAGCCGATCTAAGACAAAGATATCATACCAGGGGAAATCAAAATATGTGGAGAAACAAGTACCAGTGAAGGATAATATGGTCACTAACCTTTCCTCATATCAGATTTCAGATTTGGAAAGAAAAGTCCTCGGTTATGGGTTGGGTTTTGTTCCCTCCCAGAACTTTGATTTGTACCAAATTATTTTGGACGTTAATAAATTAGTGAGGGACCTAACCCTGAGGAAATTTTTCTCCAATGAAGATTCTCTGATCTCAACAACTAATACAAATTTGAGTGGTACGGTGTCTGGGGTTGATTTTGACCTTGTGTCCTTTGCTGATATTTGTGCGCCTAATGATTTAGAGGACCTGGCTGTCCAGGCGGAGACTGATTTGGTCCAAACGAATAGTGAAATTGCTCCTTGTAAACTGAGGTCTAAATCAAACTTCTATCCTTTGCAGGTTAGAGGCAAGTGTTTAGAGGTGTTTCACAAGAGAGTGGTAGAGGATCTCACTGCTCTCTCAAAATCTGACTCTGGATGTGCCTCTAACCTGTCAAGGAGGGAGAGGGAGGCCATTCTGTGCCTGCAAAACAATAAACACATAGTTATTTGTCCATCTGACAAAGGTGGTAGTGTGGTTGTCTTAGACAGAATTACATATGTCAATGAAGCTCAATGACAACTTCAAGATCCTGATACCTATCTGCCCTTGAGAAGTGATCCAACAAGTGAGTACAGGGAATTATTATGAGACCTTTTGGATGATGGTTTGGAGATGGGCATCATGGATAGGCAGACTTTTGACTGCCTTTTGGTGGATAACCCCGTGATGCCCATCTTCCACCATCTTCCTTAGGTGCATAAAAGCCTGAGAGAGGTTAAAGGCAGACCTATTGTGGCAGGCATTGGCTCAATGTTAGAGCCACTTTCCAAATGGGTCAATCAGTTTCTCCAACCTCTGGTTCAGAGATTGCCCAGCTATATTAGGGATACCTCTCATGCTCTAACTAAACTAGAGAAAACGGTATGGGAAGAGGAATACAGCTGGGTGACAATTGATGTCGTCTCTCTGTATTTCTCAATCACCCATGATTTGGGCTTGAAAGCTATTACCTTTTTCTTGGATCTATATACTGATCTTTCTTTGTCTTATAAGAAGTATATAACCAGAGCAGTTGGATTTCTACTTGAACACAATTTTTTCATGTTTTCAGACACTTTCTATCTTCAGAGGCATAGAACCGCGATGGGGGCTAAGTTCGCCCCATCCTACTCCAACCTCTTTATGGGGTGGTGGGAGCAGTTCCACGTCTATGGAGATAGTAATGTTTTTTCTAGCCATCTTGTAAAGTATATCAGATTTATAGATGATCTGTTGATCATCTGGTCTGGCGATTCTGTTGAAGCCCAGGAGTTTGTGATTTTTTCTTAATAATAATCAATGTGGACTTCAGTTTACTTTTGAGTGGAACAAAAATCATATACTATCTAGATGTAACTCTATCCACAGACACCTCTAAGAAAAAGTTTTTTTCAACTTTGTATAGAAAACCCATTGCTGGCAATTCACTTTTGCATGCTAACAGTAATCTTCCACAACATGTCTTTAAAGGGATTGCAAAAGGACAATTTATGCAGATAACACGTAATTGTACCATGAATAGTGAATTCCTTAGTGAGAGCAGGGACCTTACTAGACGTCTCCAAAATAGGGGATATCCAAAAATTGTTGGATAGTGCTTTTCATGAGGTTAATAAGTTGGATAGGAGCACCCTGTTTGTCCCTAAAGTGAGAAAGGATCAGAGTTTTCTCTCTGAAAGTAAGCAGAAACCATTATTTATTACTGCTTACTCTAATCAATACAATCAAGTATGTTCTATCATTAGAAAGAACATACCTATTCTCATGGGTGACAAACAATTGCGTAATACAATAGAGGGGGGCTGTGGTTTTGTATACAGGAAGAATTTGTCTTTGGGCAACCTCTTGTCTCCTAGCCTACTTAAGAAGGAGGACTCTAGGAGCTCTTGGCTTCACTTTAAAGGGACATTTAGATGTGGAAAAAGAAATTGCTGGTCATATGACCACATGAATGTGTCTACAACATTTAGGTCTACCACTTCCTCTGAGACTTTTGAGACCAGGGGTTGTGTTAAGTGTAAAAACAAATTTATCATCTACCTGGTGGAATGTGTACACTGTTCTAGTCAGTATGTTGGTAGAACCACCAGAGAGGTGGGTACACATATAAAGGAACATCTCTCATATATTACCAATGACAGAGCGGTGTCAGGATTATCCAGGCATTTCTTGGAGGTCCATGGTGGTAGTGTGAATTACTTCAGGTGGCAGGCTATTGAGCAAATTACCAAGCCACCGAGGGGTGGTGACAAGTTTCAGATACTATGTAGACAAGAGATTTATTGGATACATAGACTGAATAGCCGGTCTCCTGTCGGATTCAACTCCGAATTTGATATTATTAATTATTGGCATAGATAAGGTTAGTTTTGTGCTAGGTTTTCATTCTTTTTCTTAATTTGTTTATTTATTTATTTATTTATTTATTTATTTATTTATTTTGTATAACATTTAGGAAAATATGATAGATCATCTGATAAGGTTAGAGCATTTAGGATCTCTTAATTGTGTGTATATTCATGTGTAGTTATTCTTTTTTGCCATTACTCTGTATATAGGATTCTATATATATATTTTTCCTATTTGTATTACATTCACATATCATGTGTATCTTATGTTTTATGTGTGTGTAATATAGTTATATATATAGGGTATAGCTTTGATGACTATTGCACATGTTTTATACTATGTAACCTTATGTATGTATAATATAGCTATATATCTAGGATATACTTTATGATGATACTTGCTTTATATTATGTTACCTACTATTGTTGCGTTTGCCAACATTGTCCTAGTATTGTCTTTTTCACACATTATCATCTCTGGTATTTTAATCTACATTTGTTCTCTTTGTAAATATTAGGTTAACTATAGGGTTAATTAGATTGTTAAGGTACCACCAATTGGAGTGGTTGTTTGGTTTTAAATATTGTACACCTGTGTCTACTTTTATGTCTAAGACTACGGTCTGTGGGACCGAAACCGGTCAGACTTTTTTCTCATTACCCCTGTTTTGTTAGTCTGCCAATTGTTTTAAACTTTGATGACTCAATAAAGCATTTTTTGGATTTTATATTATGGACTGCTATTTATTTTTTTCTTAAGCATAAATTTTGTATTCTCTTCTACGATATGGTGAGTCCACAACATCATCAATTACTAGTGGGAACCAATACACAAGCTAGAGGACACAGATGACTTGGGAGGGAGAACAAGAAAGGCTGACCTAAACAGAAGGCACCACCTCTTGAAGAACCCTTCTCCCAAAAGAAGCCTCAGCCGAGGCGAAAGAATCAAATTGGAAAATTTGGTAAAAGTATGAAAAGCCCTCGTGGAATGAACTGTAAATCTCTCAGGAGGCCGCTGACCAGCAGTCTCATAAGCAAAATGATTATATTTCTCAACCATAGAGAAAGAGAAGTATCAGAAGCTTTCCTGAGAAACAAACAGGTCAAAGAACTGAGAAAATCCTTAGTCACCTGAAAGAGGAATGTCAAAGCACACACAATGTCCAAGTTGTGAGGTTAAGGCTCCGAGGAGGAGCAACAGGCTTTAACACATTCTGATCAGGGCCTGACAAAATGATAGAAACCTGACAATCCCTTCTCCAGATTTCCCTGGAGAAAGGACAAAATCCTAGGAATCCTAATCCTACTCCAAGAGTAGCCCTTGGATTCACACCAATAAAGGTATTCACTTCATACCTTATGGTAAATCTTCTCGAAAACACGCTTACAAGCTTGAATCATGGTCTCAATGACCGACTCAGAAAACCACGCTTAGACAGAACTAAGCGTTCAATCTCCAAGCAGTCAGCTTCAGAGAAACGAGATTTGGATAAAGGAAGGACCTCGAGATAGAAGGTCCTTCCTCAGAGGCAACCTCCAAGGTGGAAGAGATGACATCTTTACTAGGTCTGCATACCAGATCCTGCGAGGCCATGCAGGAGCTATAAGAATTACCAATGCTTTCTCCTGAATGATACAAACAATGTTTCATAGAAGAGAGCAAATGGAGAAAACAGATATGCGGGACTGAAATCTCAAGGAACTGCCAGATAATCTATCAGGACGACCTGCGGATCTCTAATCCCAGAACCGTACTTTGGAAGCTTGGCGATCTGCCAAGATTCTATTAGATCCAACTCCAGCACCCCCCATTGAGGGTTAACCTAGAGAACACCTCCGGATGGAGAGTCCACTCCCCAGGGTGAAATGTTTGTCTGCTCAGGAAGTCCGCTTCGCAGTTGTCACACCTGGAATGAGGATGGCAGATAGACAGCAATTGTGAGCTACCAACCACTGAACAATCCAAGCCACCTCCTTCATGGCTAAGGAACTCTGAGTTCCTCCCTGAAGGTTAAGGTAAGACACTGAGGAGATATTGTCCGACTGGAACCTGAAAAACCAGACTAAAGACAACTGAGGCCAAGCCATCAGTGCATTAAAAATTGCTCTCAACTCCAAGATGTCTATAGGGAGAGCAGACTCCTCCCGAGTCCATAGACTCTGCACCTTAAGGAGTCCCAGACTGCTCCTCAGACCAGCAGGCTGGCGTTTGTATACACAATCACACAGGAAGGTCTCCGACAGCATGTGCCCTGAGACAGATGTTCCCGAGAAGCCACCACGGGAGAGAATCACTTGTCAACTGATCCAGAATTATCTCTGAGACAGATTCAAATGGACTCCATTCCATTGTCTGAGCATATATAACTGCAGAACCCTCAGACAGAATTAAGCAAAGGGAAATAATCTTTGATTTTCTGACCTCTGCCAGAAATATTTTCATAGATAGGAAACTATTATGCTCCCTAAAAAAACTACCCGTGTAGCTGTACCTAAAACAAGGGAACTCTTTCACAGATTCACCTTCCATCCGATGAATGTAGAAAAAACAACAAGATCTCTGTATGAGAGTTTGCTTGCTGAAAGGATGGCGCCTGAACCCAAATGTTGTCTAGGAAGGGCGCCACTGTAATTCCCCGAAACCTAAGCACTGCCAAGAGGGTCCCTAGAACCTTTAAGAAAAATCTAGGAGTCATGGTAAGGCCAAAGGGAAAAGCCACAAACTGAAAGTGTCTGTCCAGAAAGGCAAATCTCTGGAACTTGAAGATACGTGTCCTTCAGGTCTAGGGTAGTCAGGAACTGACCCTCTTGGACCAAAGGAAGAATGGGACCAATGGTTTCTATCTTGAAGGACGTTACCCTGAGTCTAGAATAGGAGGAAAAGTTCCCTCTTTTCTGGGGAACCCCGTACCAGTCTGAATAGAATCCTAGACCCTGTTCCCTTACAGGAACAGGTACTATCCTCCCAGAGAAAAAAGTCTAAACAGTTTGCGAGCACACATTCAAAGTGCAAGTAGTTACAGCCGGATTCAAACTGCAAACTTTCCGCTTGCTAGGCAGCTAAGCTAACCATCAGGCTACTACAGGTGGCTCCAAACACAATTCAAAAATGCCTCTCTAATCTGGACTGCAGATAAACTCAGAGGAGAAACCTGTCTCTGGGAAAAAAGGTTTTGAATTCAATTCAGAAACCCTGAGATACTATGTCCACAGCCTATCTGGCACATCACGTATCCTTGTTTAAAGAAAAAACAGAGAAATTCAGCCCCCCACTTGGTACGATCCCGGATCTGGGGCAAACCCATTATGCTGAGTTAGCCTCAGCTGCGGTTTTCTACTCTGATGCCATTTATGTCTATTCTTCTTGTATGACTGCAGAACTCTTATGGTAGAAAAGACACTTTTCCACCTTTAATACCAGAAATATTTCTGCCAGACCAGGACCAAACAAGGTCTTACCCTTGAAAGCAAGCGTAAGAAGCTTGGATTTAGAGAAAAAATCCACTGACCAAAAATTTTGCCACAACGCCCTGCGGCTAGCACAGCGAAGCCAGATATCTTGGCTCCTAACAAAACAACTTGTATGGTAGCATTAGAAATAAAATAAATAAAAGAATTGACTTGCTTAATAGCCTTAATTCTGACTTGAATCTCCCAAAGGAGTTTCTACCAAAATTGAATCAGACAAGGCGTTGCAGCCAAAAGATGCCGCACTTGACACAGTGGCAATACAAAAGATCAAATAAGCCTCCAGCTTATTCCGTTGATCCTTAAAAGAGCAGCTATCCTCTATAGGGATTGTAGTACTCTTAGCCAGAGTAGAAATAGCCCCTTCTACTCTAGGCACCGTGCACCATGAATCTTTAATGGAGTCAGCGACAGGAAACATTTTAAAGACAGGAGACGGGGAAAAGGTATCCCTGGCTTCTCCTATTCCTGCGACATAATGCACAGTCTCGAACAGGGAACACTTCCACAGAGGAAGTATCGTCGTAGTAACTATTAAGTTTACTATATTTCTTAGGATCAACACCGACAGTAGTATCGCAGTCGTCCAAAGTAACCAAAACCTCCTGTAACAATACACTGTGGTGTTCAAGCTAAAATCTGAATGATACAACTTCAGCATCAGATAAAGGAATTATACTGTCCGAATCTGAAAATATACCCTCAGAGGCTACCGACGTATCCTCCTCATCAGACTTATGAGGAAGGGCAACCTGTGTAGCAACAGGTGGAACAGAAACCTTACCATCTGAATCTCTAATTTTCCTCTTGCAATTTCCCATAAGTATAGGAAAAGCAGATTATGCCACAGATACCGCAGAGGATACCTGGGCAGCAAATTCTGCAGGCAAAAAAACTCTTCCAGGAGATAAGAGGAACTGCAGGGCACAGCATGTGACACCATTGAGGCTTGGGGCGTATAAGGAGAAAACTGTGGCATTGCCTGAACTGATCAACCTGAGAGACATTGGGTTCCACTACAACAATCTATCTCTACCTGAGAAAGATGCTAGCTAAGCAAGCAGCACAGAATTGCATAAGAGAACAATTAGTGCCTCAATACATAACAAACACAAATAACAAAAACACAGAATCTACCGTGTCCTTAGTTTAAAATAAAATGAGAAAAATAAAATCCCTTTATTTTAAAATTTTAATATGTTAATATGTTATGTACTGTTACTTTAAGTCAGAACACTGAAAATGGCTTCTCATTCTACACCTCAGAGACTGAAGTTTTAAAACCTGATCGTAAGAGATCGTTTTTGAAACTGATTAGAGAAATGCAGTTTCAGCCCACTTAATATCTCTACAAAAATTATTTATGGTTGTTTAACCATTGACATAAATTTCTCCATGAAAGACAAAGCAACACGGCAGAGCTCTCCTGATAATCGTGTGCTGTTATACAGAGTCAGAGAAGACGCCACTCCACTGGCTAAGACTAAAGCGGAGAAACAGGTTACATGACCTGCCAATGAGAAACTGCGTCGCAACACAAGCGAGCGCTTTTAAGTAAACACTGCAAATATAGCAGCGTCCTTCCCGCCACACTATATGTAATGGCGGAGACCGTTAGCCCATAACACACAGGCGCTTCTCTTAGAGGGCATGGTCCCAAACTGCTAACCTCAGCAGAGCAGTACCATAAAAACATAGTCCAGCCCATTGCAATGAAAATGAGCACAAAAAAACATTATCAAAAACAGAGAACTAACAGAATCTCCACAGCGTACAGATCACTGCTATAACTACAAATAGCTTGCTTAACTTAACCCAGAATAAGGGAAAGGGATATACTTTAATTGCCAATAAAAGTATTAACCTCAGTCTCTATGTCACATGCCAATTGTGCCTGCCCACTGCCAGAATTTAATCCTTTACTCAGGATTCTAGTCTCATAAATTAATGCATAGAGATTGGGTAGCAATTTCAGCTTAACCCCTACAGTGCCAGCCTCCTAGCTAGGTATAGGCGAATGTATTTATATCCAAATTCGAATGTTAGAACGAATGTTATTGTAGAAATTCGATTTACATAATAGAATGTTGATAAGAACGAATATTCTTAAAAATTCGATTTTCGAATGTTATTTACAGTTTTCGAATGTCACATTCGAATTCGAATGTCACATTCGAATTCGAATGTGACATTCGAATGTCACATTCGAATTCGAATATTACTTTTATAAAACACAATTGTAGACTAGAAACACTATTTCGAATGTGACATTCGAATCGAATATCACATTCGAATCGAACGTCACATTCGAATATTACATTTATAAAACACAGTATTAGACTAGAAATACTATTTTGAATTCGAATGTCACATTCGAATCGAATGTCACAATCTAATCGAATATCACATTCGAATTTGAATATTACATTTATTAAACACAGTTGCAAACTAGAAATACTATTTTGAATTTGAATGTGACATTCAAATTCGAATATTACATTTAAAAAACACAGTATTAGACTAGAAATACTACTTCAAATTCGAATGTGACATTCGAATTCAAATGTAGCATTCAAATTTCGAATATTACATTTATTAAACACAGTTGTAGACTAGAAATACTATTTCAAATTTGAATGTCACATTCGAATTCGAATGTCACATTCAAATTCGAATATTACATTTCGAAATTGAATTAATTACATAGCTAAACATTCTATTATTCGAATGAATATTTTCGAATTTTATTGAAAAATTCGAAAACGAAAATTCGAAAATAGAATGTTAGAATGTTATATAAACATTCAAAATTCGATTTGAATGAACGAATGTATCAAAATTCGTTTTAAATTTCGAATTTTTAGAAACATTTGCCCATCCCTACTCCTAGCCCCAGGAAACAAAAGGCACTTACCTGCACATCTAGCTGCCTGGCAGGAGGACAGCTTACCCAGTGTGAAAGGAAGCCACTCTTTACAGAGACCTGTGGAAAAAAAAAAGAAAAAAGTTAACCTACTCTGGCTTTCTATATTAGGGCAGCAAAAATGTTAGGAAAACGCAGCAAGGCCCACCTTACAAGTTCCCAACTGCTTTAAAGCCACAACTACCGTACTGAAGGGATTACCGCGGACTACGGCTAGACCCAAAAAACGTGCTTGTAGCGAAAGAAATCCAATTTTCTTCAGACACCAAAACTTCACCTACTCCATTGACAGAGGCAAAGAGAATGACTGTGGTTTATGGAAAGGGGAGTGATACGTAACAGCTTTGCTGTGGTGCTCTTTGCCTCCTCCTGCTGGCCAGGAGTGATATTCTCACTAGTAATTGATGACGTTGTGGAATCACCATATCTTAGGAAAGAAAAGCAAATTCTGTAACCTAGGTTTTCAAAATGTTGCAAATTGCCTCACTAGGTAAAATGGAACCAGCACTGGACAATTAGGGTAGCCACCTTTATTATAATTTTATTCCACAAATTTTATGCCAACAAATTCAACAGCGCTATAAACATAAGTATAATATGTAGCATTTATAGGAGACACATAGGTAGAGGGCCCTAGAGGAGACTAGAGGAAGCCAGTGAAGGGATTGATAGAAAGGTGCAGCCCCAGGCCTCTAGTTATCAAGCCGTCAACTTTCTTGCATTCGACGGCACCAATACGCTCGCCTAAGATCGCCTAACATCGCTGCCGCAGACCTGAATACGTTCCCCAAAATTATCAAGAAAGCTGTCAAAAAGCCGCGCATGAAGTACGGGGCGATGAGCAGCAGACTGTTGTTAACTAACAGTCATCGATCTCGCTGCTCTTCGGCTTATTCGCAGCTTTCTTGGTACCCTGTCACTAAACACCCACACTATACTACACTGTTTTACCCCCTATACCGCTGCTCCTGGAGCCCACCGCACCTAAATAAGTTATTAACCCCTAAACCGCCGCTCCCGGAGCCCACCGCAACTCTAATAAAGTGTTTAACCCCTAAACCGACGCTCCCGTACCCCGCCGCACCTAAATAAAGTGTTTAACCCCTAAACCACCGATCCCAGAGCCCATCGCCACCTACATTATATGTATTAACCCCTAAACCGCCGCTCCCGGACCCCGCCGCCACCTACATTAAATTTATTAACCCCTAATCTGACCCCTCTACACCGCCGCCACCTACATTAAATTTATTAACCCCTAATCTCCCGCCCCCAACGTCGCCGCCACTATATTACATTTATTAACCCCTAAACCCTAACCCTAACACCCCCTAACTTAAATATAATTTAAATTAATCTAAATAAATTTTCCTATCATTAAATAAATTATACCTATTTAAGAATAAATACTTACCTATAAAATAAACCCTAAGATAGCTACAATATAACTAATAGCTACATTGTAGCTATTTTAGGATTTATTTTTATTTTACAGGTAACTTTGTATTTATTTTAACTAGGTACAATAGTTATTAAATAGTTATTAACTATTTAATAACTACGTAGTTAAAATAAATACAAAAGTACCTGTAAAATAAAACCTAACCTAAGTTACAATTACACCTAACACTACACTATAATTAAATGAATTCCCTAAATTAAAATAAATTAATTAATTACAATTAAATAAAATTAACTAAAGTACAAAAAAAAAACCCCCACTAAATTACAGAAAATAATAAAATAATTACAAGAATTTTAAACTAATTACATCTAATCTAATCCCCCTAATAAAATAAAAAAGCCCCCCAAATTAAAAAAATCCCTACCCTATACTAAATTACAAATAGCCCTTAGAAGGGCCTTTTGCGGGGCATTGTCCCAAAGTAATCAGCTCTATTACCTGTAAAAAAAAATACAATACCCCCCAACACCACCCACACACCCAACCCTATTCTAAAACCCACCCAATCCCCCCTTAATAAAACCTAACACTACCCCCCTGAAGATCACCCTACCTTGAGACGTCTTCACCCAACCGGGCCTAAGTCCTCAACGAAGCCGGGCGAAGTCTTCATCCAATTGGGCAGAAGAGGTCCTCCAGACGGGCAGAAGTCTTCATCCAGGCGGTATCTTCTATCTTCATCCATCCGACGAGGAGCGACTCCATCTTGAAGACATCGGACGCGGAGCATCCATCCAGACCGACGACTACCGGACGAATGACGGTTCCTTTAAATGACATCATCCAAGATGGCGTCCCTTGAATTCCGATTGGCTGATAGAATTCTATCAGCCAATCGGAATTAAGGTAGGAAAAATCCTATTGCCTGATGCAATCAGCCAATAGGATTGAAGTTCAATCCTATTGGCTGATCCAATCAGCCAATAGGATTGAGCTCGCATTCTATTGGCTGTTCCAATCAAGGGTGGATTGGGTGGGTTTTAGAGTAGCGTTGGGTGTGTGGGTGGTGGGTTGTAATGTTGGGGGGGTATTGTAATTTTTTTTACAGGTAAAAGAGCTGATTACTTTGGGGCAATGCCCTACAAAAAGCCCTTTTAAGGGCTATTTGTAATTTAGTATAGGGTAGGGCTTTTTTTTATTTTGGGGGGCTTTTTTATTTTATTAGGGGGATTAGATTAGGTGTAATTAGTTTAAGAAAATTGTAATTATTTTTTTATTTTCTGTAATTTAGTGTTTTTTATTTTTTGTACTTTAGTTAATTTTATTTAATTTTAATTAATTGTATTTCATATAGTTAATTTTATTTAATTTTAATTAATTGTATTTCATTGTAGTTAATATATTTAATTAATTTAATTATAGTGTAGTGTTAGGTGTTAATGTAACTTAGGTTAGGATTTATTTTACAGGTAAATTTGTCTTTATTTTAACTATTTAATAACTATTCTACCTAGTTAAAATAAATACAAAGTTGCCTGTAAAATAAAAATAAACCCTAAGATAGATAAAATGTAACTATTAGTTATATTGTAGCTAGCTTAGGGTTTATTTTACACGTAAGTACAGGTAGCCCTCAGTTTACGCCGGGGTTAGGTTCCAGGAGGAATGGTTGTAAATCGAAACCGTTGTAAATTGAAACCCAGTTTATAATGTAAGTCAACATGTAAGCTAAACATCACCTAATAACATAATTACACAACAGACTGCATCATCATCAAACTAAGTTTAATGAACAAAAACGTTTTTTTACTTGCATTTTTCTGCCATCAGTTCTCTGCATTGTTAGCATGTTAGATAATATTGGGTCTGCACCTATTCTATGCATTTCAATCTGCAGTGATTAATAAGCAGTTAGGCACCTTTACCTCAAGCAGCTGGACAGGAAGATAATAGGGAAGTGGCTGCTAATTTTTGCTTGATAGATCTGGTCTGGTCTGATCTGTGTACACAGATCAAATTAAGGCTGTTAAGTTGCATAACTTTGCTGCAAAACAAGCGGACAGCTCCACCTACTGGCTATTTTAATTAGTGCATTGCTTTCCAAAAGCTTTTCAATAGCAGTCACATGACTGAAAAAAAAGGTTGTTATTCTGAAACGGCGCAAATTGAACCAGCGTAAACCGAGGGCCACCTGTATTTAGTTTTAAATAGGAATAATTTAGTTAATTATAGGAATTTTATTTTGATTTATTTAAGTTATATTTAAGTTAGGGGGTGTTAGGGTTAGAGTTAGATTTAGATTTAGGGGTTAATAAGTATAATGTAGGTGGCGGAGGTGTAGGGGGGCAGATTAGGGGTTAATAAATATAATGTAGGTGGCGGTGGGCTCCAGGAACGGCGGTTTAGGGGTTAAACAATTTATTTAGTTGCGGCGGGCTCCGGGAGCGGAGGTTTAGGGGTTAAACAATTTATTTAGTTGCGGCGGGCTCCGGGAGCGGCGGTTTAGGGGTTAAACAATTTATTTAGTTGCGGCGGTCTCCGGGAGCGGCGGTTTAGTGGTTAATAAGTATAATGTAGGTGGCGGCGGTGTAGGGGGGGGAGATTAGGGGTGTTTAGACTCGGGGTACATGTTAGGGTGTTAGGTGTAGACATTTACCATAGGAATCAATGGGATATCGGGCAGCAGCGAACATAAGCTTTCGCTGCTTTCCGACTCCCATTGATTCCTATGGCAGGTACGCTGGGCCGGAATAGTGGCAAGCGTACCTGGTAGGAATTTGATAACTTCCAAAGGTAGTCAGATTGTACCGAACTTGCGTTCGGAACATCTGTAGTGACGTAAGCATCAATCTGTGTCGGACTGAGTCCGGCGGATTGTATGTTACGTCACTAAATTCTACTTTTGCTGGTCTGTAGGCTTTGATAACTACGGCGAATCAGGCTTGCCACAAATACGCTGCGGAATTTTAAATGAACAGTAGATTTTTTCTCAAAAAAGAGAGAGAGAGAGAGAGAGAGAGAGAGAGAGAGAGAGAGAGAGAGAGAGAGAGAGAGAGAGAGAGAGAGAGCGAGAGAGAGAGAGAGAGAGAGAGAGAGAGAGAGAGAGACATTTGCCCTGAGGGGGGGAGCAGTGAGAGACAGTGGGCAGACCTTCCACAGTAGAAAGGTATTATGCTGGTCCTGCTGTGGGCAATGAGAGGTAATAATGTAAGGTGATATTAGAGACCCACCGTAACTTGCCCTTTGCACAGACAATCTCAGCATAACTGTAAAATGGTCTTCAAATATTGGTGTTTTTTTTGGGGGGGGTGTAATGCACTTGTGTTCATTAATGTAGTAACACACATACTACACATATGCCATGCCAGTCTCCATAAAATTGTAGGATAATGCCTTGTTATATGCCCAGTGGTTTATGCAGATTAAAGAGAGAAGAAAAGGAACAAAAAGTAGGATTTAAATATATTAAAAGTAGAAGTAGACAATAATAGATAAGGTACCTCCTCAGTCCACTGCACACTTTTCCCATTCCAGTTTCCATTAACTTTCCTGGACCCTCCCACGACATACACCAACTATACTCAAGCCCTCCTCATTATTATCCCTGTTTTTTTTACACAACACAGCAACTACACTGCCTCTCCTGTCATAGTTTCGCCCACATAACACCCAACTGCATCTCACCGGCCTCCCTTAGGAAGCCTCTGGAAAAGTTGGAATATATGAAAATGTATTTCACTTAAACAGACTTTACCAACCGAGTAACAATGAGAAAAAGCTTTTGAATGTAATGAGGATTTATTTTATTTATTTTTTATTTCTGCTAAAGATTGTTTGTGGTAGTCTCGCAACCTGGAGACTCTGATACACATTCTCACTTACTATGTTGTTTGTTAAGTTAAGTATTAGCTAAGTGTAAACAAACTGTGCCAGCTGACTTAGTAACAGGGTTGTATTACTGACATGGAAACAGAATAGCACATTTGTTTGTACTGTAAGGTTCTGATTGGTTTATAATGGGAAGTATGTAATCTCCTCTTCCATCCCACAATACATTTGTTTGCTAACTTTTATGTGAGAAAGTCTTATTAGTGTGAAAGTTTTCTGGCTACCTATTTTATTCTGTTACTGCTTTATTTGCACCCTTTGCTAAAGTATTATTATTTCCAGTGTGTACCCACTGACATAGGTCTGTATTGCACAGTAAGTTCACAACCATTATATTTCCCAGACACTGCATGAGAAAAAAATAATTGTAAAACATGAAATAAAATAATCCAATAGTATGTTCTCTGCGTATTGTTTTTAGATAGTTTGTCAAACTACATTCATAAAAGCTGGTATTTGTTTAGATTAACACTGATTTTATTCCATATGATTACCTCTTATTTATAATAAAATAACATTTGATTAAAGGGACATTAAACTACTGAGTTGTCCTCAATTATCAGTTAGAGAAGCTCTTCATCCTCATGCTGGGTGCCGCCATCTTGGAGCTTATTATTGTTATGTAACTTTTAAACTGTGCAAAAAAACTGAAAAAATGTAACGTTTCCGCTCTGCTTTTGTGAGCTAATCTGAAGTTAAAGGTGCTGCTGCTGTCAAAAGGTTAGTAACATCACAGATGTGTGAAAGTGCACTGCTTCTGTCACAGAAGGCAGCACTACACGTGCTACAAAATGGCCGTGCCCAGTGTAAAATGCTGAGCTTTACCGGCTGGAATTTGTAATGAGTTCAAATAAGAGAATGGCTTTAAAGAGGGCTGCAGACACATGAGGAAAACTAATAGCATTGTAAGTAGGAACCACGTTACTGTAGTTGTACCCAGAAGTTTAATGTCCCTTTAAAGAAATATAAAAGGTAATTTGAAACACAAATTAATGTCACCACCATAAAAAAGGGAGATGAGCTGTACTATGATGCATTTAAAATGTATTTGTATGTCCATTTAAATTGACATTGAAAGCAAACAAATATTTATGGCTACATAAAAGAGCAGCAATTAAACATATTGAAATATTTTTTGCTTTGAAAATATGAAAGCTGTTAGACAAGATAACCATGAAATATATTTAATGGTTATTATTTTAAATTATAGTAAAATATTAATATTTAATCATACAAATAATTAGAGCATGCAATTTTAAAGCCCCACTCGTGAGGTGCAAGCGTGGCAGTTTCTGAACAGGACACAACCAGTCAGCCAATCAGGAGCAGCAGTCGCATAACCTCACCAATCACTAACAGTTTTAAGCTCTGGAGTTGCAAGGTTTTGTGGCTCCTGAATGGGAGTTTACCTAGGTGTTTACCCCATCTGTGGGGATTAAATACTTATTTAGTGTCAGTAAAGCAACAATTGTGTGCTGCAACAAATTAGACCATGTGATTTTGACTTTAATATGTCAGTGTGACTTGGTAATGTATGGGAGGTGACATAATAAAGGAAGGACTTTGAGAGATAGAGACAAATACAGGTGGCCCTCGTTTTACAACGGTTCAATTTACACCGTTTCAGAATAACAACCTTTTTTTCCAGTCATGTGACTGCTATTGAAAAGCATTGAGAAGCAGTGCATTTATTAAAATAGCCAGTAGGTGGAGCTGTCCGCTTGTGTTGCAGCAAAGCCAAGCAAGCTGAAATTAATCAGTTTAACCAGACCTGAGCTATCAAGCAGATTTCAAAGGAACAAGATCTTCCTGTCTATAAATCAGTCCAGATTGGAATGCATAGAAAGAACTGTTTGCAGAAAAATGCAAGTAAAGTCTGTGTTGTGTGATTATTTTATTAGGTTTATAATGCTGTTTAGCAAATGTTTTTGTTCATTTAACTTAGTTTAATTATATATTCTGTGTTGTGTGATTATTTTATTAGGTTTATAATGCTGTTTAGCATTTAAAGTCTTCATTTCAAAGCTTTAAAAATAATGTATTAGGTGTTACTTATGACAATTTTGAGAGGGGCCTGGAACCTAACTCCCTCACTTCCCATTGACTTACATTATAAACTGGGTTTCAATTTACAACGGTTTCAATTTACAACCATTCCTTCTGGAACCTAACCCCGGCATAAACCGAGGGCTACCTGTATACATCTGGGAGGAGGTCTATATGCTTTTCACAGGCAAGGCAATATGAGTGCCTACTTTATTGTCTGTTTACCATTTTGCACTATAAAAATAACTATTGAAGTAAGGAAGGCATACTTACTACGCACTCCATATGAACACTGAGTGCCCAGACTGGAAAATTTTTCTTCCCTTTAATTATAAAAATATGAAGGAAAAAAAGAATCTGTGTTCTAAAAGGATAATCTGTGTAATCCTTTGTAAATAATTGATGTATGTCAGACATGCAATACTTTTTGCTGTATAATTAAATGTAAAGCTGTTATAAGTACTGTTATTTCTCAGTATTTGGCAAAAAAGTCTTAAAGTATGTAGTATACTGAGAAAGAATTAAGTGGTTAAAAATGTCAGATACATAAGACTGACTACTCTCATATTAGAAGTTACACAAATATAAACAGCTGTTACATTGGAAGCAATCAGTTGGTCTAGCTTAGGGTGACCACAATTTGTAAATTAAAGAAAGGGACAAATGATTTACAACATGCAGCCTAGACACTTGCCAAATATAAAATTACTCACAAAAAGCAAAAGTAGACGTCCCTGACACTGGAGAAAAAGCTGTAAACTTCCCCTAACCTTGTTAAAGGGACACTTAAGTCAAAATTAAACTTTAAAAGGACACTGAACCCAATTTATTTCTTAAGTGATTCAGATAGAGCATGTAATTTTAGGCAACTTTCTAATTTACTCCTATTATCAATTTTTCTTCGTTCTCTTGCTATCTTTTTTTGAAAAAGAAGGCATCTAAGCTAAAGAGCCAGACAATTCTTGGTTCAGCACTCTGGAAAGCACTTGTTTATTGGTGGGTGAATTTATCCACCAATCAGCAAGAACAACCCAGGTTGTTCATCAAAAATGGGCCAGCATCTAAACTTACATTCTTGCTTTTCAAATAAAGATACAAAGAGAATTAAGAAAATTTGATTATAGGAGTAAATTAGAAAGTTGCTTAAAATTGCATGCTCTATCTGAATCACAAAAGAAAAAAATTTGGGTTCAGTGTCCCTTTAATAATTCAGATAGAGCATGCAATTTTCCCAAACGTTACAATTTACTTCCATATGCACAGACTTTTTATATTTACACTTTTTAAGTTGTCAGTTCCTACTGGGCATGTGCAAGAATTCACAGAATATATGTATATTTATTTCTGATTGGCTGATGACTGTCACATGATAGAGGAGGAGTGGAAATAGACATAACTTTGAAATTTGTAATTTTTACATTAAAACTAGAGATGTGCATTTGTTTCATTATGAATGCAAATTTGTAACAAAAAAATTGCTTTGCTTCAACTAAACAAATCTCCGAATGCACCAACAAAATTAAAAGAAACAATACTGACAAAATTTGTCAGTATTCGTTTGTTTCCTTTAAATTTTTTAGGGGTTAATACTTACATTGAGTGCACTGGAGAACAATGCTAACCCGCTGCTCTTCCTCACAGAGTCCAGGCCATGCTAACAGGAAGCTTAGCATTACAGCTCCCAGGGCCTGTGTTCTGTTGAGAACTCCAATTCCTCAAAAACTCCAGTAACTCTTCTATTTTCACTATCTGTTTTGCCTGTCATGGGGGGTGCACCGCCGATCCTCTGGCACAGTGATTTGCAACTTTTGTTTTGCTGTGGCACACTTTTTTACATTAAAAAATCCTGTGGCACACCGCCATCCCAAAATGTTACAAAATCACACATTGTAGCCTAATACAGGATATATATACAGTGTGTGTATATATATATATATATATACACACACACTGTACTGTGCTGTCATGCCATGGCTCCTACAAACTATACATGACATATGATATATACATGACATATTGATATTCATTCACAAACAATCATAATGATGGTCTGTGAATAAATGTCAATGTCATGGTTGTAAATGGTGCCTGATGAGCCTGTCACATACCTCCCAATATTTCAAAATTTGAAAGAGGGACACCCCCGCACTGTTGTCAGTCTGCCGCGGCACACCTGAGGATCTCTTACGGCACACTAGTGTGCCACGGCACACTGGTTGAAAAACACTGCTCTGGCATACTCTGGCTTCGCCCCCCTTGAACCCCCCCCCAGGCGGAGGCAAAATAGATAGTGAAGACTCGAACCAATCAGAGGTATGGAATCACCGGAAGTGATGTCATATTGGAGTTTTGATAAATTGGAGTTCTCGATAGAACACCTGCACTAAAGGAGAAGGTTCCTTAGTGCAGGCCCTGGGTGCCGGCCACATTAAGCGCGGTCAAAGCTCTGTGAAGAAGAGCACCGGGTTATCCGGGCTCTTCCGCGCGCTGAAGGTAAGTATAAGCTACAGGTGAACTTTTTACATCTTGTTTTAACAAAAACTAATGTAAATGTTTAACAAAGAATACCGAATAGCGCAGCCACCGAATATTCAGGGAAACTAATTTCCCTGAATATTCATTACAAAAGATTTGTACGAAACTAAAAATGTAAAAGTCTAATTAAAATCAGCACAACTAAAAATATATCTATTTGTGAAGCATCTGGTAATCCCTTCAACCAGATTAAAAAGGAATAAAAATCAGAAAAGAATTGTAATTTTATTAATTTAATATAACATTTTCCCAGCTATATAATAGTAAAAAAAGGCCATAATGCTGGTCCATTTTTTACAGCATTTGTCTGTAAGAATTCACATATTCTTCAAACAATGCAGTGACAAACAGTAATCCATTGTAACAGGTTAATTGCAAACAGTAGATCACTCTGTGTCTTGAACTCTAGAGGAACATTGATCTAAACGGCTAATCTCGCCTAACAATATCCTCTTTTGTGCCGGGTATCACTGGGAAATGCTGTCTGCATGTTTCTGGATAGCTACCAAATAAACAAACAGGCTTAATCCCAGGAAGCCACTATTATCAAGAGGCAATTAAGACGCAGATTTACAGCACACAGGTGAGTAGACGAATAAATCTCTACCTGTTTGCAAAACTGAAAGTAATCAGTAAATACAAAATTAGTTAGTAGGAATTATAATAGTAACAAAAGCAAAAAGCAATATAAAAAAATATTTTGCATACGGTATAGAATGTAGGAATTGTTCCTATTGGTCAAGTACGCTATTTTAAAGGGACGTGAAACCTTTCTTGATTCAGATAAAGCATAAGCTTTGAAACACTTTGCCAATTTACTTCTATTATCACGTGCTTCATTCTCTTAGCAACCTTTGTTAAAGGAGCAAATTACAAAAAGCTGTATATGTGCAGCAACCAATCAGCGGCCAGCTCCCTGTAGTGCATTGGTGCTCTAGAGCTTACCTAGGCATACTTTTCATCAAAGGATACCAAGAGAATAAAGCAAATTAGATAATAAAAGGAAATTAGAAAATTGTCTGCTCTATCTGAATCCTAAAAGAAAAAAAATGGTTTTCATGTCCTTTTAATGTATTATTATTTTTCAGAAAAACACATTGCTATTGCTGCTAAATTAAAACCATTCTTGAAGACAAAATATAGAAGTAGAGCACGACCAGCAGCAGCTACAAGGAAAAGAAGTATTAAAGGGGTATAGGGGCCAAACAAAATGCATAATTCTAACCACTAAGAGTAGATTCAATAAAACCCGTTTTTAAAACTTGTCGCAACATTGCAACGATAAAACGTCTGCAACTGCCCCTGATCACATCTATCATGAGTGACTCTCCATGAAGCAGTATAACCTTTTTGACTCATGGAACAAGCTCCACTGTGAAGGCTACCGGCATCGCAAAAACCCATTCAAAACCTTACCAGAACAAATAAATAAAAAGAGAACCATATCCCCAATAAAACAGTCCAGTCTTGCTTATGCACAAAAGAAAACATGAGAAAGTAAAATAAAAAACAATTTAAGACAACCTTTCCAGCTTTGAGACATGACCAATAGTCTTTGGGAATTCAGCATGCCTAGATTTATCAGTTTGTAAATGGAGAGTTTTAGCATGTTGTGAACCTGTCGCATTTCATTGCAAATTGTGGGGCACATTTGTTCCCCATATTTACCACTGCACTAATGTTCCACCCCCTATCCTTACACAACCAATTGCATGAGAGTATAGCTTATCAATTACTGCAGTCAAATGACTTATTATTTGCACTGGTTCATAAATATTAGTTGCAGGCTCAAATAAGCGAGGTACGTTCGGTGAATGATAAATCTAGCCCTTAGTTTAGCTAAAAAATACTGCCCATGCCTCACAGCGCTCTTGGTCAACTGAGACGCCTCTCATTCTATCCAGCGAGACTACTTTCTGCTAACATGGAAATATTTTACAAACACAAAATGTACCTTTTACTGTGTTTCAACAATAAATGTTGATGGCAGGAATGCCTAGCAACCAATCTGTAGTAAAGATAGGTAAAGCGATGCTCAGCGAATTTGAATCAAGATGTGTGACCTCACTTTAGTGATGTTAATACACAATGACGCTAATATTGTACTCTCCTTGTAATCTAGCCTAACATGTTTAATTATGTAAAATGTTTTATTGTATTTATTATATTGGCTATTCCTTTAACTCTGAAATTTTGTATTATTTCCACTCCCCTCAAAGGATCCTGGAGCAGATTCTGTGGAATTCCCTGACTCTCGTACATGCTGCAAAATTATTGGCTAATATGTGGAGGAGCTCATTTATATATGTTACTAATTGTCCACAGTAAAGGAAGTAAGGTTCAACTTTCAAGAGGCTTTTCAAAGGATTTTTCCTTGGAATGCAAAAAAATGCATATTTTTCTTAAACAAAGGCAGAACTTAAAACATTAATTTTATATGCAGATAAGTTAAAATGCAGTGAACAATTTCTAATGGATTAATGGAACAAAAGTCATTTTAAATCAGTGCAGGAACATTGGTTGGCCACAGCCATGGAGTGTGAGCAAAGCCCTACAAACAGGGGTCAAGTCCTACAAAAAGAAGTGTGGGAACTCACTTCCACCAAGACTTCCACCCTCCCTTACAATTAATATTGTTTTATTTTTTTATATATATATATATATACATACACACTAACACTTACACACACACAGTATTTATATATATATATATATATATAATCTATAGGCTTTGGTTAATGAAAGCAAATTAAATCCAATGAAGTGTTGAATGGTTGCCTATGGGCATGAGAATCCTCCTCTGTCACAGAGTCTCACCCACTTAAGGTGCAATAGTTCTATTTCTGCTGAGGGGAGCTAAATAACCCCAGAGCAAGCCACACAGAAATGTAAGCACCATGTGTAATAAAAGATAATAAAGATAATATCAATAACAGGGGTGATAACACAGCAGGACCGCTGACAGTCTTACATAGAGGGGGATATCTATCAAGCCGTCAACTTTTTTGCATTCGACGGCATCAAGCCGTCGAATAGTTTAATATATTTTAATTTAATTCTACAGGTAAGTTTTAATTTATTATAAGATAGGGATGTTGTAATTTTAATGTTAAGTTAGCGGATTGTTAGGTTTAGGGGTTAATAGCTTAATTTAGTTTATGGTGATGTGGGGGGCTGGCGGTTTAGGGGTTAATAGGTTTAGTTAGTGGTAGTGATGTGGGAGGCCAGGGGTTTAGGGGTTAATACTTTTATTTAGTTGCTGTGGGGTCCGGAAGCGGCGGGATAGGGGTTAATACTTTGATTTAGTTGCGGTGGGGTTCGGGAGTGGCGGGATAGGGGTTAATAAATTTTATTTAGTTGTGGTGGGGTCGGGGAGCGGCGGAATAGGGGGTTAATAAATTTTATTTAGTTGTGGTGGGGTTGGGGAGCGGCAGAATAGGGGTTAATAAATTTTATTTAGGTTGCGGCGATGTCGGGGCGGCAAATTAGGGGTGTTTAGACTCGGGGTTTATGTTATGGTGTTAGGTGTAAATGTTACTGGTTTTCTACCATAGAAATCAATGGGATATCTGGCAGCATCAAACATAAGCTTTCGCTGTTTTCAGACTCCCATTGATTCCTATGGCATCTGCGGCCTCCAGGGTGGCGAATTGAAAACCAGGTACGCTGGGCCGGAATAGCTGTGAGCGTACCGGTTAACTATTTGATAACTTTGAAAAAGTGTCAAATAGTGCCGAATGTGTATTCAGAATATCTGTAATGACGTAAGCATCGATCTGTGTCCGATTGAGACCGGCGGATCGTATGTTACATCACAGATTTCAACTTTTGCCGGTCTGTAGGCTTTGATAACTTGGCCAAATCAAGCTCGCCACAATTATGCTGCGGAATTCCAGCGTATTTGCGGTTGGCGGCTTGATAGTTATCCCCCTTAGTGTATTGTAGGAAGTTTTACTGCCCATTATTAGAGTATCTCACTATCCCTCTAACCAGACTGTGGTCCAGCTCCTCCCACCAGCATCAGCAGTGTTTATTGAAGAGTTTTTCTGTTCTCTGTCCAGAGGGAACTTATTTTCTCCTGCAAAAAGAGTGCAGGAAATCCATTCCCATGCGTTCCCGCCCGACTTGACCCCTGCCTACAAATCCTGCAAAATGACATTTATTCTATTTGGAGAGGTTAGACAAATTAGGTCAGTTGTATTAAGAAGTGCTTGAGAGGTGATAGGACTGTCGTATTTAAATATATTCATGGGTAATATAGTGAGTTGGATGGGTCACTGTAATAATATCTGGAACAAAGGAATTAGAGCAGCCAGTGCAGGTTTGTATTCAGGATGCAACAGGTATCAGAGGATTTGAGAGGTCAGATACCAGGTAGCAGAACCCCTGGCAACTGAAATCTGTGTAAAGATTAACTCAGGCTCATATAGACATCTAGGCATAAAATGTACTGCATTTATTAAGGCTTGCTCGCCCATACGCATATTGTCAGTAATATAGTAGACATAGATTGCCATGCATAAGATGTGACATACGTACAATGTTCAGATTGGTAGAAATGATTAGGCTTCACATTTTAGAGTCTAGTCTCTAACTGATGTAAAAACTGAAGCAAAAGAACACGATCCAACGATCATGGTGTGGTCAGAGTCTCTTGGTAAAAGGAGAAACATAAAATTCTGGTGATAACAGGATTGATTTGAATTCCTTAAGAATGTTCCCTTTAATCTAACACCAATTTAATATAAATCTGCCACACCATAATTAATCTTGGTTGAGAGATTAAAATAGGCTACTATATAAAGTAAATATTTAGGTGATACTCAGAAATAGCTACTTCCACTGCATTCTCAGATGCATCTTCTTCCAAGCTAAACAGAAATGAAGGAGTAGGTTAGGTCAGAATAGGAGAAGAAATAAGTATTGTATTAAGCCAGACAGTGTAGGTGGATGAGCTTGGTAGGAGGAAGAAGAAAGAGTGAACGGATTGGTGGTATAAGTGGTAAAGCCCCACTAAAAATTGAATATAAATTTTTGTTAGTTATAATATCTGAAATTGACATCTACATTTCGGTGGCTACCATCAGAAATTTAACCCTGAATGATTCAAGTTTAGGAAAAATATGGTTCAATGTTGGTGATGTTCACAAAGTGGCGGCTCGTTTATTATTCAAATGGGGGTTCACGGACCAGTTATGTAAAATAGTTATATATATATACTGGAAAGCCGATAAAACAGAAATATATTAAATAAATAACATTTTGTAACATTTTGTAATAAAGAGACACATATAGCCAGAGCTAACACCAACAGCTTTCTAGAAAAAAAATATTAAATATCATATACTGGTATGTTGTTCCTGAACTTGTGTGTGTGTGGGGGGGGAGGGGGGGGCTCTGACTCTTTATTTCAAACAGATTGCCCCAATGCTTCTTGTAAGTGCATTAGTAAGTACATTTAGTTCTAGTATGATGTTATATAGATTCAGGGCAAAATAAGAACACTCAGTCGATGAAGGGGCTTTACTTAATAGTTCAGGTTAATAAGCTATTATGGCTCTCCAGAATTTGAGTACCAAGTAGTGTGAATACCGTTTCTTGTCAACAGCCAGACCCCTGCCTGGCTGCCCTCAGACCCCCACCATCGCATCCCCATCCTACCTCACTGTCTTCAGAAGTACCAGCCGTCTGGCCATCTGGATGGCTGGGCAGCTATTATGGCTCTCCAGAATGTGAGTACCAAGTAGTGTGAATACCGTGTCTTGTCAACAGCCAGACCCCTGCCTGGCTGCCCTCAGACCCCCACCATCAAATCCCCATCCTACCTCACTGTCTTCAGAAGTACCGGTCGTCTGGCCGTCTGGATGGCTGGGCATTATCACTTCACACACGTGGCTCATTTTCAGAGTGGTGTTGCAGCGCCAGGCATCCCATACTATTTCCCGTACCTCTTCTCAGTCTGAACTGAAGGCAGCCCACGATGCTCCTTCTCCCGAGTCCCATACACACACAGCTCTTAGTGTGTGAGTGTCACGTGACAGCTGGCTCTCGCACACTAAGAGCTGTGCGGTTAGGAAAGCCATGGGCTGGCCTGTAGGTCGCGCTCAAGGCAATGCAGGCTGAAAGTGGAAAGGGCTTTTGCCTATACTTCTATCTATCGCACTGCACAGCATGTACGATAGATAGAAGTATTAGGCAAAAGCCTATTCCACACTTCAGCCTAAAGAATTAAAAACTACAATTTTAATGTGTTTTAGTTAAAACTGCAGTTTAGCATGGAGGATTTTTTATTTAGTCAACAAATAAGGTTTAAAAATGTAATTAGTTTTTTTTATTTCTCACTCTTTTTTTTTCATCAGGGGTCAGGGGGTTCACATGCTCAAGTGCTCCTATAGAGGAGCCTCCACTGTGTTCACACAGACTGGAGGAGTAGATAATATATTTCAAGTAGGCCACTATGATGATTCAGACTATGATGTGATTCAGGCAATCTTAAAATGAATCTGTGTTTTATTAACCCCACTGTGAAGTGCACAAAATGGTATACCCTACAAAGATTGAGTTTAGGAAAACTGTGAAGTGTACAAAATGGTATACCCTACAAAGATTGAGTTTAGGAAAAAAAAATTAGGAATTAGAATCAATTATTAAAAGAACTTTTATTCAGGTCATGTAAGTCAGCTCAAGGCTTGAGATACTTTTTGATGATGAATATACCAGAAAAAGTTGATGGATGAATGAACGTTTTAAGCCTAAAGCTAGAGCTCTAATCAGAGGATTAATACATGTGATAAATGTAGCATATGCTGCCTGTAAGTGTAGATAGGATTCAAAAGGAGCAGTGGGGTAGAGTCAATAAGAGACCACTCTTAGTGAATGTGCTAAATGTGCTATATAGATCAAGAGAGACCCAAGGTTCCTGAGTTCCTAAAATATATGGCTAGGGCTCTTGGTAAATCTAAACCAGTATCTCCAAATGACAGGGAGATCTATTCACATAGAAGTCAGCTAATCTCACTTATGTCACATTGGACAAAAGTCCATCAAGCCACGAGTCCAGCTGTCCAAATAAAAAGAATAAAACCATCTTTAACAGAGACAACTGTAACATAGTAACATAGTAGATGAGGTCGAAAAAAGACCGAAGTCCATCGAGTTCAACCTATACAAATCTAAAATATATACAAAAAGCTCCAGTTAAGCTTAAATAATCCCACTAAAAGGTGACCCGTTTAATACTAGCAATCATATCCATGAATTTTGTTTATAGACAGAAATGTATCCAAATAATTTTTAAATGTATCTAGGGTATTGGCATTCACTACCTCCTTTGGTAATGAGTTCCAAAATTTTATTGCTCTTACAGTGAAAAAATGTTTCCGTTGCAGGAGATTAAATCTCCTTTCCTCCAACCTTAAATTGTGACCTCTGGTCACAAACAATTTTCTTGGAATAAACAGCACTTCTGCCATCTCTGTATATGGGCCTTGAATATATTTATATAAAGTAATCATGTCACCTCTTAAGCGCCTTTTTTCTAAAGAAAACAGACCCAGTTTGGCTAGCCTCTCCTCATAGGTTAAATTCTCCAATCCCCTTATTAGTTTTGTGGCCCTGCAATATCTTTTTTTGCGATCGTTCCCCAGAACTGCACTCCATACTCAAGGTGAGGTCTTACCAGGGCTTTATATACTGACAGAATTATGCTTTCCTCCCTTGAGTCAATGCCTCTTTTAATACATGCTAGTATCTTATTAGCCTTTGAAGCTGCTGCCCTGCATTGTGCACCCATCTTTAGCTTGTTATCTATTACTACTCCCAAATCCCTTTCCTCCTGTGTTTGGCTAAGTCTTGTCCCATTTAAATATAATGTTGCCTGCTTATTTTTACTTCCAAAATGCAGAACCTTGCATTTTCCTGTATTAAATCTCATTTTCCATTTACCTGCCCATACTTCTAATTTTTGCAGGTCCCTTTGTAACGAAAGTTCATCCTGCTCTGACTTAATGACCTTACTTAACTTAGTATCATCTGCAAAAATAGAGATGTCGCTATTTAATCCTAGCTCTAAGTCATTTATAAAAATATTAAAAAGAATAGGGCCCAGCACTGATCTCTGGAGTACTCCACTGATTACCTTTGTCCAATCTGAGTATGATCCATTTACTACTACTCGTTGCTCCCTATCTTTAATCCAGTTATTTATCCACAAACTAACATTTTCAGCTATTCCCAGTCCCTTAATTTTGTGCATTAATCTCTCATGTGGCACTGTATTAAACGCCTTTGCAAAATCTAAGTATATCACATCAACTGATTCCCCTTTATCTATATTTTTACTTTCTTCCTCATAGAATCTAATTAGATTAGTTTGACATGATCTATTTCTCATAAAACCGTGCTGATTAGAACTCATAATCTTGTTTACACGAATATGCTCATCAATATAATCCCTTATAATCCTTTCAAATATCTTCCCCACTATTGATGTCAGACTAACTGGTCTATAGCTTCCTGGATCATCCCTACTTCCCTTTTTGAAGAGTGGCACCACATCAGCTTTACGCCAATCCTTGGGTACCATGCCTGAGGATAATGAGTCTTGAAAAATTAAGAGTAGAGGTTTGTCTATAACAGTGCTAAGTTCCCTCAACACCCTTGGGTGTATTCCATCTGGGCCTGGAGTTTTATTTACCTTAATATTATCCAATTGGTTCCTGATATCCTCTATACATAACCCAATTAATGGTATGGGCTGGCATGTTCTATTTTGTTCCAAAGTATCATCCAATGGTTCCTCTCTTGTGTATACTGAAGAAAAAAACTGGTTAAGTATCTCAGCCTTCTCTCTGTCAATGTTAATCATGCTACCCTCCCCGCATTTTAATTTAATTCTTTATGTACTTAAAGAATCTTTTAGGGTTAGATTTAGAATCCTTTGTAATTAATTTTTCATTTTCAATTTTGGCTAATTTGATTGCTTTTTTGCATGCTTTGTTACATTCCTTATAAATATGGAATTTTGAGTCTGTATTATTTTCTTTGAATAATTTAAATGCCCTACGTTTTTTCCTAATTTCTCTTAACACATTTATATTCAGCCACATTGGCTTGGATTTTTTATTTTTATTTTTATAACCATATGGTATTTGTTGATATGTATATTTATTTAACAAAGTTTTAAATGTTATCCATTTATCCTCTGTATTTTTTATTAGATAATACTTTTTCCCAATTTATGTTATTTAATGATTTCCTTAAATTGTTGAATTTTGCTTTCTTAAAATTAAAAGTCTTGGCTAAACCTTTAAGACACTGCTTATGAAAAGAAATTTCAAATGTGACCATGTTATGATCACTGTTACCTAAATGTTCTTTGACTTCTATGTTTGATATTATATCTGTATTATTTGATAGCACTAAATCCAATATAGCGTTACTCCTAGTTGGCTCCTCTATTAATTGTGAAGTTATCCCTGAGAACATTTATAAATCTATCCCCCTTAGCTGAATTACTGACTTCTCTTCCTATGTTATAAAACCATTTTCTATAAAGCATTTGCTTGCTTTTAGAGGAATTTAAAAAGAAATAAAATCCAAAATGTTCTCTCTTTCTTAATGATTCAGATAGAACCTACCATTTTAATCAACTTTTTAGTTTACTTTTATCACATTTTCTTTGTTTTTTGTTATCCTTTGTTGAAAAGCAGGAAGATAAGCTCACGAGTCTCTGAAACTGACTTATTATAAAGCTACTGATTAGCCAGATGACAGCTAAAATTCAGATATGCATAATAAATAACAAAGAAATAATAGTGAACTAAAAATTAAATAATATTGCATTTAAAATATATTCAAAATAAATTATAAATTCAACAAAATGAATTTATTTTAAATATTTTTATTTAAAATTACTTTATTTCATGTATAATATTTAATATTAACTTTTAAATTAAATGCTATTGTATTTTTTATACACGGTTATAGATAAATTGTGATAAATATATATTCTAAATTAAAGTACAATAAAACAGTTGCAGAGGGTTTGGCATTTTAATTACTTTATTTAATTTTCTCCCAGACCAAATTACCCTAGTAAAGATTGACACATTATTAAAACACAAATTGAAAGCTGCATAAAACTGTCACTACATATCTATGAAACATTTGCAATGCTTTTTTTGGTCAAATTACTATATTTTATACCTGATTTTTTTTGTCTCCCAAAAAAAGAATCCTGCAAATCAATCATAACCGCACATGTACATTTTTTTAAAGATACAGACCAGCTTCATTTCTTCACTCTATAGCTAGTTATAGATCTAAATGCCCAATGCATATTTTTATGTACCACATTTATATTATTATAGGAGTGCAGCTCATATAAGCTAAAAGGCAACCTATTATTATATGTGTTATTGATCAAGCACATTTTACGGATTTCTATTGTACATTAAAATCAGCACCTAAAGTACTAAGAATCATCACTACTATTGTAAACAATGATTCTGCTTGTCATGGGCAGCAATATTGTTCCTGCTTCTCTGGGTAGGGTGGACTTTATAGCAAAAGCAAAGAAAATAAATAATGAATGCATATTTCAATGTTGTTGTAGTGTTCACTAATTAAACATCTGGGGCCCGATCCGATATGCAGCGTCGCCCGCAAAAGCCGGCGACGCCAAATTTTGCGCTGGTTTGGTATCACATATACGGCGTAACATAGAAGTTGCGCGCGTATATTTCTGCCTTCGCCCGTATTTTTTTACCCATAGACTGACATACAAAACACGCACAGTTTGGTATCCAATATACAGCGTAAGGACTTACGTACGCAGATTTCAGAAAATCTACTCCATTCTCATCTCGCCACAAATTGCAGGCGCAGGAGCCCTTGCACTGAAAAAAAACAACGTAACTCCCTGGAAGCCTTAACAAACACATACATTTCAGCAGCATCTCAAGGTTAAAGGGACAGTATACTATGATATTTATTTTTTAAGGTTTATTTGTGTATTTGAAATAGTTTGAAGCCACAACATAATCAAATGGATTGAGCTTGTAGGTACTTTATTACATTGTGGACATATACTTGCTTATTTACTTTCAATTGGATTACCTTAATCTCTTTAGAACCCACTGGAGTGTAATTTATTCTAATGCTAACACAGCCTGGCACTGATGCCAAAATATATAAAGGGACAGTTAAGTCCAAAGAAAACCTTCTTCTTTTAAATAGGGCATGTTATTTCAAACTACTTTCAGATTTAATTAGAACACTTGCTTTGTTCTCTTGGTATTCTTAGTTGAAAGCAAAACCTAGGATGGCTCATATGATCATTTCTAACACCTTCTTGAAGGTTGCCTCTTTGCAATTGTGTCAACACAATCACAGACACCACAACCTCTCACCTGCAGACTTAAAACACCTGCTAATGCCCACCCTATCAGTAACATAACTACTATATATACCAATGGGTACATTTATATTGGATGTGAGATACATTGATTTACATCTTACAAGTGAATATTACTTACTATATGTAGCCTTCAGAAACAACTATTGTGGATGTGAGTTATAGTACAAGAATATGTCAGAAACAGGATAATATTACCTTTTTTGGGCCATTTCCACACAGGCCTTATTATATGTTTTAACAATATTAGTGTACTAAAACACCCCTCACATGGATGTGGATGCCAATTATATGGTAAATAACAGAGGACAAGATTTATGGTGAACTATAACAATATTTATTTATTTTTTTCAGCTTCTAGGATGAGTGGACAGAGGTGACTGGAGTGGATTTCCTGGTTCTCCTGGTTTGGGAATCTTCAGATGATTCTGCTGGAGTGCTGGCCACCGATGAAAGGCTGGCAGCAGTGTCCTGCTGGTGTGTGAAGTGCTCAACCAACACACCCAAGAGTTGGTTTTGTTCCCGCCATTTATTGTCCATCTGCATATCAGACTGGATTCTCATCATCTGAGACTGATTTTGGACAATTCCAGCTCGATGCTACGCTGGAGTAACCTCTCTTGGCTCCTGTGAAACCTCTGTTGGCCTCTTTGAATGCTCTCGCAGCTTGTTATGAGCCTCCTCTGGAGTGAAATGTATTCCTCGCTCAGGGGAGAATACAGTAGATCTACATGCTCTTGAGCAGCAGCGATTCTAGGTGCAGGTTCTGCTCTATCTGCTGGTGCATCATGGACAACTTCAGCTGCTGGTGCTTCAGGGACAACTTCAGCTGCTGGTGCATCATGGACAACTTCAGCTGCATCTGCTTCATGGATAACTTCAGCTGCTGGTGCTTCAGGGACAACCTCAGCTATATGCTCATCTGAGGATGGTGGAGCTCTCCCAAGGGAAGCGGATGGTGGAGCTCTCCCAAGGGAAGTGGATGGTGGAGCTCTCCCAAGGGAAGCAGATGGTGGAGGTCTCACAAGGGAAGCGGATGGTGGAGGTCTCAGGCTGGATTGGTAGTCCCATTGACGACTAGTGTGTGACTACTCAGCCTGTCCAGTTTGCATATCTTGCGACATCCCCTGTGTGGAAAAGCCATGACTTGCCTGATATTGTGTTGGAGGGGGGGGGGGTAAAGACATCGACCCTTCGTGGCTGACTTGGCTCCCCCTCAAAGCCAAAAGGAGATTCCTCAGGCCAGGTATCTTACCAGGGTCGTATGCCAATGGTGGTGGCATCACTTCTGGGTCCTCAACGGAGGCAATCCAACCCTGCTGATGCCTGGGAGCATACTGTCCATGTTGCTGCCTGAAGACTGGTGGTGGAGGTGGCTGCCTGGCTGTGACTGGTGGTGGTGGAGGTGGCGGCATGCCTGTTTGCAGCCTGGTGACAGGAGGTTCTGAGGAGGAGTCAAATGATGATAGGGATTAGTACAGTCATATATATGTCTATGTGGGCATACAATATACATTGATACATGCTAGGGACAATACTCATTCTCATGTCAAACTGTATAACATGCATGTGCACAATGTGATTTGTGATATGAGGGATTTTAATCTGCGCAGTATACAGGTATATATAAATGTGTTCTTTAAGTGACACTATGGTCACACAATTTACTTTAGCCTGATGTAGGCACAGAACCTGCTTTCTAAGCTAAAAGTATTGTGATGGCTATAGTGTCCATTTACTGAAAACTCTACATGTGGCTTGTGGCCTGTGTTACTCTGAGACATGTTAGTATTGCACTATTCCACCTCATATCATGAATTGCATTGTGTTAAGTAGAATTAATGTCAAATATAATTGTAGATGTTTTTGTTAGTAGGCCAAATACCATGCTCCTCATTGTGTACATGAATGTGTGACATTAAAGGATGTTATATCTCAAATACATATCATACTGGTGTGTGGGATGTTACTCACCAGCATGAGGTGCTGGGGTTGCAATCCCTGTGTCATGAGCCCCTGGAAGTCCACGGACTGCTGTGCTGCTCAGGGACCTGCGTATCATCTCCTGCCAGACGTATTCTGCTTCCAAGGGTGGACCACCGCCTGTTCCCCTCTGGTGCATGGCTTCCTGGCCCATCTTCTCTTTCACCCGCCTCTTGCAATCATTCCACCTTTTTAAGTCCCTTGACAGTCCTCCTCTGCGGGGCCACACTGTTAACAGCATCCTCTACCGCCAACCATGCTGCCTTACGCCTTCGGGCAACACCTTTGCCTTTCTCCTGGCCAAAGAGGGCACTGTGGTTGTCCATGATGGCCTGGACTACCGCAACATTCTCATCAAAGGAGAAGTTTGGGCATCTTATGCGCTCCTCCTCTGTGGCCACCTGGCTTCCTCCCTGGGATGTCCCTGGTGTGGGTTCCTCCCTATCCTCTCCCTCCTCCCCCCTTCTGTCCCCATGTGCACCCTCTGTCCCTCTTCTAAGTGTGCCTGGTCTCTGGGCATCTCCCCTCCCATCATCCCTTCTAACTCTCCCTCTCCCCACTCCACTAACTCCCTGATGGGGACCCCGCTGCTCCTACTGTCCGCTACAATAATACTCTCCCTGCAACTCCCCTCCTCCCCTCCGCCCTACCTCTCCCTGCCATCCTCAAACTACACACACTCACACACTCACACTCACTCCCAGTTCAATCACACACAATCACAACCAAATACTCAGCCTATCACACTGTAAAATTGAAATAAAATGTGTGAGGTGTTAGAAAAAAAAAGTGTTGTGTATTTTGTATATGTATGTATGCAATATGTGTGCAATATGTAAAAATAAGTAAGTAAATGTACAAGCTTACCCAAACAAAAATCCGACTTAACTAACTATTATGCTGCGCCTCTCTCACTACTTTTACTAATCCTAAACTCACTGTAGTGTGCTGTAGCTCAACGAACCATCCAAACACACTGAAGAAAATGGCGGCTGCGAATGGGTTTATATATGACTTTTGAATAGCGTAATTACGTTGCGCAGTTTTACATGGAGTATCGGGTAATTTTTACGAGTCTTAGCCAAATTTGCATAAAACTACACTTTATTGAGACTTTACGTAAACAAACTACTAGCGTAAGTACTTGCGATGACTAAAATGTGTATTTGCGCACTTTTCAGAACAACGCCAGTTTGTCCTACTTACGCCACTTTAGCATCTGATGGCGCCGTATATTGGATAGCCCGATGTGCAAGGTGAAATTACGGGTGGCGCGGGTTCCCTCGCTTGCGCCGAAAACTACGCCATATATCGGATCGCGCCCCAGAGGTTTAAATTTTGAATTCCATTTCCCTTGTTAGATATCTTGACAACCATAGGTTTGTTATAGGTAGATCCTAAAATCCCAATAGAAAGTCTTTAAAAGAGGATCTTGCAAATCAAACCCTCAGCTTTTAACAAATTGCAGGTTGTAGTCTTATCTTTATGGATATGCTACTTCAAGTAGCTGATTAGCTGTTTTTTTACATAGACTTATATAAAGGATGGATTTACAAATCACTTGTATATCAGGAATAGGCACTTTTGAGATTTCTCTCCAAATTGGTGCAGCACACACAAGTTTAGATGCAGTACATAACAATTTGGCTGTGAATATACCCCGATCAACTATTATATAAGTGATAAAAGAATAAAGTAACAGTCAGTTCCTTGCTTAACATGTGTAAAGAATTTGTATAGGTTGATGAAAGAATCAAAACATTCTCTCCTCTGGTCTGAATAATGAGCATAAAGAGTGCACATAGTTTTTTCCAATAGAAACTGAAATGCATTCTGTTGAAAATTTCCAAAATATTGCAGGCAAAGGCAAAAAGAATAGGTGAAAATAGGTAAAAAAAATAGAAGAACTAGGAGGACAAATCACCTTTACAGACAAACTGGATCCAACAGGTCTAAAGAAAATTGACAGAGGCTTCATAATACCCACAGAAGGCTGATGAAAGGTGACACATTATTTCACCTAATGGCAGACATTTCTATATGAGTATAACAGCTTTTATTGCTTACTCTTAATGTTTGTCAATATGAATAACCAGGAAAGCCAAGACATAACTGGAAGCCAAATTCCTGATTCAATTAATCAGGACTAAACATTTTCTGCATTCTGAGACGTACTCTTCAATTAGATTCTTCCCATCATAAATGTTCAGTTAAACAGTCTCAGTTGCAGAAGGATTTTGAGGGCCATCATACAAGGTGCTCAAGGCTTCCAGTTGTGAAGACAAAGACTAATATAGACAAAACTCTTATTAATAAGGAGAGAACATATACTGGAGATTCATAGTCAGAGCATGACTTTATGCCACAATAACAATTAGACGTGCGTTTCGTTCGGACGATTTTCATTTTCGGCTGAATTTTGGCTGATTCAGAGATACGAATGCGTCTGAATTTCAGAATCGGCACCATAACTAAAATCCCGAAAAATTCTGAAAATGAATAAATCAGTTTCCGAATTTTCGGCTCCATTATTTATTCATATTCAGAATTTGTCATTGTTCTAATCTAAATCGCAGTTCCCAGAAATCGCTGACACTAACTAAATCAATAAATAATCCTATTAACCCCTAAACCGTCATTCCCTGACATCGTCAACACTAAGTAAACCCATTAACCCCTAAACCGCTGTTCCCCGACATCGCCGACACTAACTAAACCTATTAAACACTAAACCACAGTTCGCTGACATCGTCAACACTAACTAAATCACTAAATAATCCTATTACCCCTAAACCGCCGTTCCCCGTCATTATCAACACTAAATAAACCTATTAACCCCTAAACCGTCATTCCCCAACATCGGCAACACTAACTAAACCTATTAAACCCTAAACCGCAGTTCACAAACATCGCCGACACTAACTAAACCTATTAACCCCTAAACCGCAGTTCCCAAACATCGCTGACACTAACTAAACCTATAAACCCCTAAACCGCAGTTCCCAAACATCACCGACACTAACTAAACCTATTGACCCCTAAACCGCTGTACACCCACGTTGCCAACACTAACCAAACCTATTAACCCCTAGACCGCCGCCCCCCACATCGCAACAACCTAAATTAAACCATATTAACCCCTAAACCTAACACCCCCTAACTTTAACATAATTAAATTGGACCTAAATTAAAGTTACAATTATTAACTAACTACCTATTTAAAAATAAATACAAACTTACCTGTAAAATAAAAATAAAACCTAAGCTAGCTACAATATAACTTTTTGCTAACTACCTAGTTAAAGGGACACTGAACCCAATTTTTTTTCTTTTGTGACTCAGATAGAATATGAAATTTTAAGCAACTTTCTAATTTACTCCTATTATCAAATTTTCTTCATTCTCTTGGTATCTTTATTTGAAATGCAAGAATGTAAGTTTAGATGCCGACCCATTTTTGGTGAACAACCTGGCTTATCCTTGATGATTGGTGGATAAATTCATCCACCAATAAAAAGTGCTGTCCAGAGTACTGAACAAAAAAAAAAAAGCTTAGATGCCTTCTTTTTCAAATAAAGATAGCAGGAGAATGAAGAAAAATTGATAATAGGAGTAAATTAGAAAGTTGCTTAAAATTGCATGTTCTATCTGAATCACAAAAGAAAAAAATTGGGTTCAGTGTCCCTTTAAAATAAATACAAACTTACCTGTGAAATAAAAATAAAACCTAAGCTTACACTAAAACCTAACATTACAAAAATAAAAAAACTAACATTACAAAAAAAATAAAACTAAAATTAAAAAAAATAATAAATAGTACAATTACAAAAAATAAAAAAAAAATACCATTACAAAAAAATAACAAAACCTATTAACCCCTAAACCGCAGTTCCTTGGCATCGCCAACACTAACTAAGCCTATTAACCCCTAAACTGCAGTTCCCAAACATTGCTGACACTAACGAAACCTATTAACCACTAAACCGCCGTACACCCACATTGCCAACACTAACTAAATCTATTAACCCTTAGACCGCCGGCCCCCACATCGCAACAACCTAAATTAAAATATATTAACCCCTAAACCTAACACCCCCTAACTTTAACATAATTAAATTGAACCTAAATTAAAGTTAAAATTATTAACTAACTACCTATTTTAAAATAAATACAAACTTACCTGTGAAATAAAAATAAAACCTAAGCTAGCTACAATATAACTATTTACTAACTACCTAGTTAAAATAATTACAAACTTACCTGTGAAATAAAAATAAAACCTAAGCTTACACTAAAACCTAACATTACAAAAATAAAAAACCTAACATTACAAACAAAATTAAAACTACAATTTTCAAAAAATACGAAATTATCCAAAATACAAAAAATAATTCCTATTCTAATTCCCCGTTTTAAAAAAACAAAAAAACTGACTAATCTATAATGTACTATCAAGGGCACTTAAAAGGGCCTTTTGTAGGATATTGCCCTAAAGTTAACAGCTCTTTTGCAAAAAATAAAAACAAATCCCCCTAACATTACAAACCCCCACCCCCCCAAAATGAAAAAAAAAAAACATAACTAATAAAAAACAAATCTACCCATTGCCCTGAAAAGGGCATTTGTTTGGGCATTGCCCTTAAAAGGGCATTCAGCTCTTTTTTGGCCTATTAAAAGCACTAATCGAAACAAAAACCATCCACAAAAAAACAAAAACCTAACACTAACCCCAAAATCGGTACTCACAGTTGCTGAAGTCCGGCGAAAGATCTTCATCCCAGCAGCGGAGCATCTTCATCCAGGCAGCTCCATCTTCATCCATCATAGGACCGGCATCTTCTTCATCCCTGCGGAGGCAGAGCGCTTGATGCGTGGAGGCGGAGGTCCAGGCGGAGGTCCATCGGTCTGACGTGAAGGTCCTCTTCATGCAATTGTCCGCCGCACACTTAGGATTCAATGCAAGGTACCCATTTAATATTGGGGTACCGTTGCATTCCTATTGGCTGAAAAATTAAAATCAGCCAATAGGAATTAGAGCTGCTTAAATCCTTTTAATTGATTTGAACATAGCTCAGCTGACTCAAATTTTATTTTGTGGGTTTGGGAGAGTGGGGGTTTGTAATGTTAGGGGGGTTTGATTTTAGTTTTTTGCAAAAGAGCTGTTAACTTTAGTGCATTGCCCTACAAAAGGCCCTTTTAAGTAGTAGTTTATTGGTAGTTTATTATAGATTATGTTTTTTTTTTGTTTTGTTTTGTTTTTTAACGTGGGTATTAGAATAGGAATCATTTTTATTTTTTTGGATAATTTTGTTATTTTTGTAATGGTATTTTTTTTATTTTAGTGTTTCTTATTTTTTTGTAATTGTAATTTCAATTTTTTTAGCAATGTTAGGTTTTTTATTTTTGTAATGTTAGGTTTTATTAGTGTAAGCTTAGGTTATTTTTAATTCACAGGTAAGTTTGTATTTATTTTAACTAGGTAGTTAGTAAATAGTTATATTGTAGCTAGCTTAGGTTTTATTTTTATTTTACAGGTAAGTTTGTATTGAATTTAGGTTGTTACGATGTGGGGGGCGGCGGTTTAGGGGTTAATAGGTTTAGTTAGTGTCGGGGAACTGCGGCTTAGGGTTTAATAAGTTTAGTTAGTGTTGGCGATGTTTGGGAACAGCAGTTTAGGGGTTAATAGGTTTAGTTAGTGTCGGCAATGTTTGTGAACTGTAATTTAGGGGTTAATAGGTTTAGTCAGTGTCGGCGATAATTGGGAACGGCGGTTTAGGGGTTATTAGGTTTTTTTAGTTTTGGCGATGTCGGGGAACTGCGGTTTAGGGGTTAATAGGTTTAGTTAGTGTTGGCGATGTTTAGGAACGGAGGTTTAGGGGTTAATAGGTTTATTTAGTGTTTAGTTAGTGTCGGCGATGTCGGGGGGATGGTTTAGGGGTTAATAGGTTTAGGTAGTGTTGGTGATGTGGGGGTACGGTGGTTTAGGGGTTAATAGCTTTATTTAGTTTGGCAATGTGGGTGAGGTGGCGGTTTTAGATTATTTGGTTTCGGCAATCGCCGGCATATTAGTTATGTTAAATTAAATAGTTTTTTCGGATCCATTCTATATTCATAAACATTATTCTAATCTAATCTTCAGAATAGAATAATGCATATGAACAAAGAATGGATCTGAAAAAAACAAACGGATCCGAAAAAACTATTTACCTTAACATAACTAATTTGCCAAAAAAATTTTTTTAAACTTAACTAAACTATTTTGATGAAACGAAATTATTTATTTAACTAATGAAAAACGAAATTAAACAAAACCAATTTTTTAGCGTTGCACATGTCTAATAACAATGACCATGGAGCCAAACCATAGGGCAGGCTAGACACCTTACACACTATTTTTTACCAAAGGAATGTTATGTAATAAGGCTAGAGAAAGAGACACATACTGTACAATTTTATATGAGGTGGCCATTCTACTTGCCTTTAGTGCATTACAGACATGGTAACTTGTTGCTAGGATATTGTTTCCTGTTTGTAACATACTTTACAATATAATACTCAAACAAAAGCACCAATAGATTTTCTCTCTATACCGACCAGGGCTGGATCAAGATATTGTGCTGCCTGGGTCGAGAATGCAATGATTTCCCCTAAACAGTAACATTACTAATTAGCATATCAACTTACTAGCCTGGCTGCTGGCCTTACAAAGTCATCCTGCCTACCTGCATGCAACCAATGCTTATGCACAATTGCACAGTAAGTGGGAAGGTAGTTAGAGGCACTTTTTCCCCCTTGAATGTCGCCCCTGACTGGTTCTGTGTCTTTGTCCATAACATAATGCTGGGAGTCTGCGACTTCCCCTACAAAAACAGAGAACAGAAGTGGTCTGGGTCTGACAGTCACTGAAGTGTGCCCCTTGTCAAGTGCTGCCTTGGTTCTTTGAACCCACTTGGTCCCATGGCTGAGCCGGCCCTGATACTGACTAGTTATTCATCATTAGGCCCATAGACTTTTACTTGTGAGAAAAATCAAACTATAGAACTTGGGTCACAGGAGAGAATGACTGCAGATACAGTCGATAAGTTTAAAAAGGTCTTAGCTATGTTTTTGGGTAATAACTATATCCATAATTGTGATACAAAGGCAAAAATGGTAGCTATAACATTTTATCACACTTTTCACTTAAGTTTTTTATGTGAGAATTCATAGGATCATGTAGTAAATATTGTATCACTGCATACATTATGGGCTAGATTTATTAAGCCCCTACGGCAGCAAGTTCTCTCAAGAACTTGCTCACCGTCATTTATCAAGCAGCGGTTACCAGACCGCTGCTTCCTTAGCCTCTTCGCCACCTCTAATGTGGCGAAATTCAATCTCCTCGGTCTAGTCAGACCGAGGATATCGACAGCTCCTGCCTGCGCGTGATTGGCTGTGCGCGGGCAGGGGGCGGGATTGCACGTGAGTGCAAAATTGCGCTCGTGTGCAATGCCGAATACCTGCGGGTATTTTCGCCCCACCACAGGCGAGCTGAGGCGTACAGGGGCGCATATACGCGCCCCTGTACGCCTCAGCTTTAATAAATCTAGCCCTTAATGCCCAAATAAAGTTTTGAATATTGCGATTGATTATTATGGTTATGGTATGCTTTTTGGATTTGGCAGAATTATGCAAGTCGCTGGGGACAATTCACCTCTTCCATTATGGTGAAAGATAGTGTGGGTAGTTTTATATTTTTGACTAGAGTTCAAATTCCGTTACTTATATAGCTAAGCATATATTTTACAAATCGTTTTAAACAAACAATAAAGCACAGTATTTTCCTGATGACATAAGAATAAGAACAAATATTTATCAGTATCACATGGATGCAAAGTGAAAGTAGAAAAAAGTACCTGCCTTTTTGAATACATATTGGTTGAATAATTTGTGCTGTTTACAGTATAATTTTGTTGTGAACTTTACACAAGGTGTGGGCAACTCTTATCTATATTGCCAAAAAATATAAATTTTAATCTCTAGCTTACATAAAACGGTTTAAATAAAATAGTGAAATTGAATCTGTATGTGGTCATATGCAGTAAAATTAAAGGGACAAGTGTAAAAACTGCTGTGCTTAAATTGATGGTAAGTGAAACTCTTTCAAAATCTGCCTATTTAGGGCCACATTACGAGTGAAGCGTTTAGAGGTATGCGAGCAATAAGGGGTTTATCGTTGGTTGTTTGTGCACGTCTGGTTTTTCGCTCGTATTAAAAATTGAAACTGAGCGCGATTGTTTGAGCACAATTGAAGTTAGCGTGCGTCGGGCTAGCGCAACCTCAGAGCTCTGGTTAACTGTTAAGCAAAACAAAAAAGTGTCACAAAACACATCAAAAATACGTTACAAATACAGTTACACTCCTAATAACATAATCTAATAAAATTATTAAAAAAAATATTGCAAAAAAAAGTTATAAAGGCTCAAAGATATGAGGTCTCAGGTGTTAGGGGAAAAAAGCAGGCAAAGGGCTTTAACATAGAGATACATACATATACATGTCTAAATATCTATATGGACGTTTATATGTGTGTATATATATTATATACTACTCTTCAGGGCTCTTCACTCACTTCACACAAACAACTGCCCAGGGTGATTCAAGCAATAATGCAGGCAAACGTAATGGAAAGCACTCACCGGGTCTTGACAAATATAAACAATTCTTTATTCAATCATAATAGTGTTACGTTTCGGGGGATTTAACCAAGGTCCTCAGACCACATAAAGGAAAAAATGCACATACCTGACTCCATAAATACCCTCCACCACGAAATCCACGCCGCTGTACCGGAAGCTGCCCGGCGTCCTGACCGCACCACTGCACAGGCTCTGTCCATTGCCATGGTTACCGGACGTGGCGTGGCTAAAAAAACAAGCAAGTAATAGAGACATATTGAAATATATGTAATACATGCTGTATCTAGCAAAATATCAGTTGCTATCTTATTCTATTAGCACAAACTGAACTTTATGTCATGATTAGAATATATACCTATTAAAGGAACAGCAATTACCCAAAATCAGGGATCATATCATGTCACGATCTACATAATATTATACAGTGGAATACGGTGCTGTTTTGATTAACGCTCACTAGAGTTCCCAGATATATCTATATGTAATGCATGTTGTATCTAGTTGCTATCTTACTCTATTAGCACAAACTGGACTTTATGTCATCATTAACATATATCTGTTAAAGGAACAGCTATACCCCAAAATCAAGGGATCATGTTATAACACACTCTACACAATAATATACAGTGGAATACAGTGATATATTGTTCTCACACTCACTGGAGTACCCAAAATGTGTCTATATTAACAGGGTTAATAAACAATGGACCAAAGTTAAAGAAAACAGTGCCAGTCCAGATGTGTATTCAACCCCCCAGGCACCAAGGTACAGAGGTTGAATATCCACCTGGACTCACACTTAAGCAACATTCTACCTCTATCTCCTCCTCTCACTGGAGGTGGGATGTAATCAATGATCACATATCTTAGATCGGCAATGGTATGGCCAGTCAATGAAAAATGGCGAGCTACGGGTTGTTCAGACCCCTTTTTTCTATAGCAGCTCGAATAGTGGCACGGTAGTTGGCCATACGTGTCCGGAGATCATCTATAGTTTTACCAACATAGAACAACCCACACGGACAATGTAAAAAATTACAATAAATGTTGTTGTGAGTGCTTTCCATCAGGTAGGCTGACACTTGCAGTGGTCAGCTCACTGGTCGCCAGCTGCAGATTCTTAGGTAAGAGTTGTTCCGGCTGCTAAGGCTCTCACTTCAACTATCCCGTGTCTACCGCTCTCAATGTCCACCAAATGGACATTCCACAAGACAGGAATCGTGTGAAGTGCGTGAAAAAATAAGCCCACCATCAAACTGGAAACTGCTTTTAGATAGGAGAAAGGGCTAAGCAATATCTGTGGGGATATTAAAACTGAACAAATATTTTATTGCAACGCATTTCTCGACTACACAATGGTCATTTCCGCAGGCTTAAAACAATTAAAAAATATAACAAACTAACGGTCTTTTAACCTGCATCAGCACGTGTTCACCGGATGTGCCCAATTTAAAATGTCCAATCACAAGCTAAATATTGTGTTTAAAGCTTAATTGAAATTTGTTACAAAGCATGCAAAAATGAACAGATGTAGCTATCTTATAAAATGCATATATTCTATCACAAAAAAAGAGTACAAGCATAATAGCACACTATAATAAAATGCAAAGATACATATCTAAGCTTCTATCTTCATCTATTCGGCACAGAGCAGGTCCATCCTGAAGACATCCGGCGCGGAGCGGGTCCATCCTGAAGACTTCCGACGAGGAGCTCCTCTTCAATATGGTCTTCGCCGTAAACTGGATCTTGAATGCAAGTGACGTCATCCAAGATGGCGTCTCTTGCATTCCTATTGGCTGATTTGAGCTCCGCGCCGGTGGATGAAGATAGAAGAGGCCGCATGGATGAAGACTTCACCGGCTGGATAAAGATGGAAGAGGCCACCCGGATGAAGATTTCTTGCTGCCCGGGTGAAGACTTCTTGCCGGCTGGATGGATCCTTCAAGCGGAACTGTGGATCGTGGGGGTTAGTGTTAAGTTCATTTAAGGGTTTTTTGGGTGGGTTTTATTTTTAGAGTATGGTCTGGGCATGTAAAAGAGCTAAATGCCCTTTTAAGGGCAATGCCCATATAAATGCCCTTTTCAGGGCAATGGGGAGATTAGTTTTTTTAGATAAGGTTTTTATTTGGGGGGGTTGGTTGGTTAGGTGGTGGGTTTAACTGTTGGGGGTGTTTGTATTTTTTGTTACAGGTAAAAGAGCTGATTTCTTTGGGGCAATGCCCCGCAAAAGGCCCTTTTAAGGGTCACTGGTAGTTTATTGTAGGCTAGGTTTTTTTTATTTTGGGGGGCTTTTTTATTTTGATAGGGCTATTAGATTAGGTGTAATTCTTTTTTATTTTTGATACTGTGGTTTGTTTGTTTCTGTTTTTTGTAATTTAATAATTTTTAATAGTATATTTAAATAATTTGAGTGGGGTTAGGATTTTTTAATATGTAATATAGTTAATTTAATTGGCAGTTTAATGTAATTTTAGTATAATAGTTAGGGTAGGTTAATTAATAGTTTAATATAGTTTAATTTAATTCTACAGGTAAGTTTTAATTTATTTTAAGATAGGGACGTTGTAATTTTAATGTAAAGTTAGCGGGTTGTTAGATTTAGGGGTTAATAGCTTAATTTAGTTTATGGCGATGTGGGGGGCTGGTGGTTTAGGGGTTAATAGGTTTAGTTAGTGGTAGTGATGTGGGAGGCCAGGGGTTTAGGGGTTAATACATTTATTTAGTTGAGGCGGGGTCCGGGAGCGGCGGAATAGGGGTTAATACATTTATTTAGTTGCGGTGGGGTCCGGGAGCGGCGGGATAGGGGTTAATAACTTTTTTTAGGTTCCGGCGGGGTCTGGGAGAGGCGGAATAGGGGTTAATAACATTATGTAGGTGGCGGTGATGTTGGGGTGGCAGATTAGGGGTGTTTAGACTCAGGGCTTATGTTAGGTGTAAACGTTACTGGTTTTCTACTATAGAAATCAATGGGATATCTGGCAGCATCGAACATAAGCTTTAGCTGCTTTCAGACTCCCATTGATTCCTATGGCATCCGCGGCCTCCAGGGTGGTGGATTAAAAACCAGGTACGCTGGGCCGGAATAGCCGCGGGGGCGTACCGGTTAACTATTTGATTAATTTGAAAAAGTGTCAAATAGTGCCGAATGTGTATTCGGAACATTAGCAATGACGTAAGCAGCAATCTGTGTCGGATTGAGACCGGCGGATCGTATGTTACGTCACAGATTTCAACTTTTGCAAGTCTGTAGACTTTGATAACTAGGTTGAATCAAGCTTGCCACAATTACGCTGCGGAAATTCAGCATATTTGCGGTTGATGGCTTGATAGATATCCCCCTATGTGTCTGGGAGATACCATTCAGTACCTCTGTGATGTGCATGAGTCTCTTGGCTGTGGGAAGTGTAAATATTCTTTTCAATGAGCTGTGCTGCAACCTTAATGATTGGATGAATGTCCAAACTTCATCTTAATAAAAAAACACAGTTTCAACATTAAAAAAAGTTGTATATAAATCAAATAGCAATACTCTGTTACATTTTATCCACTAGGTCAGTGATGGCGAACTTAGCACTCCAGATAAACTACATTTCCCATAATGCTCGATTGAACTTCGAGTGCCTAAGCATCATGGCAAATGCAGTTCTGAAATATCTGGAGTGCCAAGGTTCGCCATCACTGCACTAGGTGCTAATTTACTGTCACTTAAATATCCCCAGTACACTGTAAAAAAAACTTAGAGAACACAGTAAATAACACTCACCTAGATTACGAGTTTTGCATTAGAGGCTATGCGGTGCTAACGAGCAGTTTATGCTCACCGTTCACTTACAGACAGCGCTGGTATTACGGGTTTTTACAAACCCGACGTTAACAGACAAAAAGTGAGCATTGAGCAAAAATTTGCTCCACATCTCACTCCAATACCAGCGCTGCTTACATTAGCGGTGAGCTGGTTGTGCGTGCTCATGCACGATTTCCCCATAGGAATCAACGGGGAGAACCAGCTGAAAAAAAGTCTAACACCTGCAAAAAAGCAGCGTTTAGCTCCTAACGCAGCCCCATTGATTCCTATGGGGAAATAAAATTTATGTCTACACCTAAAACCCTAACATGAACCCCAAGTCTAAACACCCCTAATATTACACTTATTAACCCCTAATCTGCTGCCCCCGACATCGCCACAACCTACATTATACTTATTAACCCTTAATCTGCTGCCCCCGACATCGCTGACACCTACATTATAACTATTAACCCCTAATCTGCTGCCCCCAACATCGTCGACACCTACATTATACTTATTAACCCCTAATCTGCTGCCCCCAACATCGCCGACACCAACATTATATTTATTAGCTCCTAATATGCCTCCCCTAACGCGCCGCCACTATTCTAAATTTATTAACCCCTAAACCTAAGTATAACCCCAACCCTAACCCCCCCCCAACTTAAATATAATTTAAATAAATCTAAATAAAATTCATATCATTAACTAAATTATTGCTATTTAAAACTAAATACTTACCTATAAAATAAACCCTAAGCTAGCTACAATATAGCTAATAGTTACATTGTAGCTAGCGTAGGTTTTATTTTTATTTTACAGGCAAGTTTGTATTTATTTTAACTAGGTAGAATAGTTACTAAATAGTTATAAACTAAATACTAAATAGTTATAAACAATAGGATAGTTATAATCCTATTGGCTGATCCAATCAGCCAATAGGATTGAGCTGGCATTCTATTGGCTGATTGGAACAGCCAATAGAATGCCAGTTCAATCCTATTGGCTGATTGCATCAGCCAATAGAATTTTTTCTGCCTTAATTCCGATTGGCTGATAGAATTCTATCAGCAAATCAGAATTGAAGGGACGCCGTCGGATGAAGAGGATGCTCCGCGTCGGATGTCTTGAAGATGGACCCGCTCTGCGCCGGATGGATGAAGATAGATGATGCCGTCTGGATGAAGACTTCTGCCCGTCTGGAGGACTACTTCGCCCGGCTTAGATGAAGACTTCTCCCGGCTTTGTTGAGGACTTCTGCCCGGTTGGATGAAGACTTCTCCCGGTAAGGTGAACTTCAAGGGGTTAGTGTTAGGTTTTTTTAAGGGGGTATTGGGTGAGTTTTAGAGTAGGGTTGGTTGTGTGGGTGGTGGGTTTTAATGTTGGGGGGATTTGCAATTTTTTTTACAGGTAAAAGAGCTGATTACTTTGGGGCAATCCCACTCAAAAGGCCCTTTTAAGGGCTATTTGTAATTTAGTGTAGGGTAGGGCTTTTTTTATTTTGGGGGGCTTTATTATTTTGTTAGGGGGATTAGATTAGGTGTAATTAGTTTAAAAATCGTGTAATTTGTTTATAATTTTCTGTAATTTAGTGTTTTTTTTGTACTTTAGATAATTGAATTTAATTGTATTTAATTGTATTTAATTTAGGGAAATAATTTAATTATAGTGTAGTGTTAGGTGTTAGTGTAACTTAGATTAGGTTTTATTTTACAGGTCAATTTGTCTTTATTTTAGCTAGGTAGTTTATTAAATAGTTAATAACTATTTAGTAACTATTCTACCTAGTTAAAATAAATACAAACTTGCCTGTAAAATAAAAATAAACCCTAAGCTAGCTACAATGTAACTATTAGTTATATTGTAGCTATTTTAGGGTTTATTTTACAGGTAAGTATTTAGTTTTAAATAGAAATAATTTAGTTAATAATAGTAATTTTTATTTAGATTTCCTTTAATTATATTTAAGTTAGGGGGTGTTAGGGTTAGGGTTAGACTTAGATTTAGGGGTTAATAACTTTAGTATAGTGGTGACAACGTTGGGGGCGGCAGATTAGGGATTAATAAATGTAGGTAGGTGTTGTCGATGTTAGGGACGGCAGATTATGGGTTAATAATATTTAACTAATGTTTCTGAGGCAGGAGTGCGGCGGTTTAGGGGTTAATATATTTATTATAGTGGCGATGTCCGGATCGGCAGATTAGGGGTTAAAAATTGTCTTTTAGTGTTTGCAATGCGGGAGGGCCTTGGTTTAGGGGTTAATAGGTAGTTTATGGGTGTTAGTGTACTTTTTAGCACTTTAGTTAAGAGTTTTATGCTACGACTTTGTAGTGTAAAACTCTTAACTAATGACTTTAAAATGCGGTATCAGTCTTGACAGGAGAGGGTCTACCGCTCACTTTTTGGCAGACTCGTAATACCGGCGCTATGCAAGTTCCATTGAAAAAAGAGGATACACAATTTACTTAAGTGGATTTGCGGTATTGCCACGTCTGGCTAAAAAAGTGAGCGGTACACCTGTACCTGCAAGACTCGTAATACCATCGGGTGTTAAAAAGCAGCCTTAGGACCTGCCAATGCTGCTTTTTAAGCCTAACGCAAAACTCGTAATCTAGGTGACTGTTTTCATTTAGTCTGAGCTTTGAAATTCAAACCAACTGCAAGCCCACATATCCCATTTTAGATTGCTGAATGATGATTGGTGTGCACATGCTAAACACATACTTCAGTGACAGATAGGCACATGCACAGTGCAGAAGCTACAATCAGTGGAGTGCACAAAAATTGGCATGACATAAGTGTGGAGTGTGCCAATCTTGGAGGTAAAAGCTAGATAGAAACAGAATTATTTTTAATCACTGATATAGGAAATTTGCTTAAAATTATTCTGGGGATATACAATGTCAGGTTCTTTAACTGGGCTTGCTAAGAAGAAAACTGTGATTAGCGAGGTCAGCTACCCAGGTGCGCTAATGTTTCTGGGGTTACATTAGTGAAGCGGGCTTTGTATAATGTTCTCGGAGCAGGTGCGCTAAACATTTTTCTGAGGTTCATTCTGTACATGCGAGCTGTATTAAAGGGTAAAGTGGGACAGGAAGTGTTAAAAGACCTTTGCGCATGTTACTTGGTGCTTGGGTTATTCAATGATGACGTTCCCAGTGTTCATGTTTTCATGACTTCCCTACCATGAACCTAGCTTGATATCTGGACTTTGCTATTGGCCTTCTAACCTGTTGCCTTATTTGGTTTATTTACTCTGCTGCTGACCCATAGAACTGTTCTCTGGACACATTTTTTCCTTACCCATTTGGCGTTGTAACTTGGTTTCTGCTACTCTCTCAAGTTCCTGACCCTAGCATGGTTCTTGACTACGCTTACTGGGGACGAATTATCATTGTGCGAGTGGACATGATCTGATATTGCGGATCATGTCTGCTGCACATCGATAAATGCCGACAGCATACGCTCTCGGCATTTATCATTGCACCAGCAGTTCTTGTGAACTGCTGGTGCAATACCTCCCCCTGCAGATTCACAGCCAATCGGCCGCTAGCACGGGGTGTCAATCAACCTGATCGTATTCGATCGGGTTGATTTCTGTCGCTTTCTGTCTGCTGCCTCAGAGCAGGTGGATAGGTTATGGAGCAGCGGTCTTTAGACTGCTGCTTCATAACTTGTGTTTCTGGTGAGCCTGAAGGCTCGCCAGAAACACGGGGCATCAAGCTCCATGCGGAGCTTGATAAATATGCCCCACTGAGTTTACTTAAAGGGATATTCCAGCCAAAATTAGAAACCACGTGGGTGCATTTCGGTATTGAACAGAAGCTATAGCTGTTACAAAAGTGTATTTAAGTATGAACCGTGAACTAGCACTTGTTCGGATAGTCTAAGGTGCTTGTACCATCTGGTAATGACTCAATTTGTTAATTGCTGACATGATACAAGCCCCACTGATTGTCTGAGCAGCTACATTATTTAAAATGTGAGTGCAGTGAAAATATCTAGCTATGTTTTACATGCACTTGCAGAGAAAAATGTTAAAACTAAAACAGTGATAACTCTAAATAGAAGTATTTTTGCCAAAACATGTATATTGAAAATATGTTTCTATTCAAAGATGCAATAAATCTATGTGCATATATATTTTGACTGTAATGTCCCTTTAATAACTGGCTATAGACATCTCATTCCTACATCTAGCCTGCAACACATCTTCAGCACTAGTAGGTTCTAGTAATTCAACAAGGTAATTCTCAATTTTACTTTGACACAACCCTATCATTTTCACACTGTTTAATCTCTTTACGGGCTTAACCACATAGGCTGGATTGCAAGCAGAGTGAAGCCCATCGATAGCACAGGGTGGGTTACTTTTCTACAACGTTGTACAAAGAATAATGCACAGTCTAGTATTAGAAGTTAATAGATAAAAAGCTTAACCGAACTATCTAAATGCGGAAAATACTTTTTTAACATGCCATATACTTCTAATGTATATCTCAGTGAGTGATATTAGCATGCTCATTTTACTAGTATTACAAGTGGTGAGTTAAATGCTGTGCTCGAGTGCAATCCAAAATACCGCTGCAAAATTTGGTGCTTTTTAAGAACTAAAGTAAAAAATTATTATTAAAAGGACAGTGAAGTCAAAATGACTCTTTCATGATTCTAATAGAGCATGCAACTTTAAAAAACTTTTCATCTGACTTCTATAATCCAATTTTTTCAGTTCTATTTTTTTTTGTGGAAGAGTAAACCTAGGTGGACTCATGGGACTCCAAGAGAGTACACGTGTCTGTATCAGTCTATGGAGCAGTATTTGTAACATTTTATAACATTTTTAGCAAACACTACTTCCATAGACTGCTAGAGTCCTATGAGCCCACCTAGGTTTACTCTTCAACAAAGTATTCCAAGAGAACAAAACACATTTGATACTAAAAGAAAATTGAAAAGTTGTTTAAAATTACATACTCTATCCAAATAGTGAAAGTGTCATTTTGACTTTACTGTCCCTTTAATAATTTTTTTTTTACTTCAGGTGTAATTTTGACTTGACTGTCCCTTTAACAGTATAACACAAATCTACATGAAGAATTCAACTACTTCTGCACCCTTGGCTTAGCGCACAATCGTCTTGAGCAATATCAGACATGAATTTTATTTTGCGACCCCATAGAAGTTTATCATGTGAGAGATTTAGTGCACTGCACCTGAGCACAAGAATATGTTAGTGCGTCCTAAACTAACGCTCAAGCAATAAAAAGAAGTTTGAACTTTTAATATGAGATCAAAAATATTAGCAGTATTGATGTACATGAGCAATGTTATCACACAATAGAGCTAATGTTTTCGTGCTGCATTTTTAATCTAGGCCGTGTTAGGATCCCTAATTTTGAGCACATTCTTTTTGAGGTAAAATGCCCTTCTATTTTGATAAAAAAAAATCCCACAATGCATTTAATATACTCTGTAGCACTGTGCAAAATGGTGCGCTATAAATAAAGTGTAGGTACAATAACAAAGTTTGAACTACTTGATTAATATACTTTATAAAATGCTTGACAATGTCACTTCCATGTAATTTGACGTAAATCAGTGTTACTCTGTGCATCATGAACAAACACAAACCTTATACAAAGTGCAAATTCTTATGAAAACTTGATAAAGAAAGAGATTTAGAAGCATAACTGTCTTTCTTAGTGTTGTTGAAGTTGGATATAATATGAATGTGACTGCGATTACTAAAAAATTCCTACAAATATTTATTCACTTATATCTTTTAAAATAATTATTTAGACATAGTTTTTCTTGATAATGTAAAGTGGTGCGTAATAGATCCGTAGAAAAGAAACCGCAGAGTACAAAGTTCATGTTGAATAGCTCAGCAACAGTCACGATGAGAAAAGAGAAATATTAGAAGCGGTTAGTAAGAACTATTTTACAATTACTTTATACAGTGTAATGTATCTGTGTGCCTCATATATTAGCATAGCAGTGACATGACATTCTTAAGGGTGAGAGGCTCCAGCTGTTCTGTTCGTTTTCTGCAGTTCTCACATGTATGAGAGAAGGCTGATTCCTTAAAATGATCACATTGAATGCATTATTAAAGGCTCAGTAAAGCCTAAATTTGTCTTTCGTGATTCAGATAGAGCATGCAATTTTAAACAACTTTCCAATGCACTTCTATTATCAAATTGGTTTTGTGCTCTTTGAATCTTTGTTGAAGAGTAGTCCCATAGGATATCAGGAGCATGCTCATACCCTTTTCTAGGTGAAAAACATATTTCTATTCAAAACACATAAAGTATGAATAAAAATGATATTGCTTGCTTCAAGGTATTTCACTGGAAAAGGCTCAAAAGTGTATATATATATAAGTCTATATAAGTGTATATGTGTGTATTTATGTGTTTCTATGTATATATGTGAGCACATACATATTTACACATATAAACACACAAATACACATGTACACAATTATATACACATATATAGACATATTTACATCTATATATATATATACATACATGCATACACACACATAATGTATCTATGGGTAAGCTGGAACTCTTAGTTGACAGAAGAGGACTATGATGTTATCAGTATAACTGAAACTTGCTGGGATGATTCACATGACTGGGCAGTTAACTTAGAGGGTTATACTTTAATTAGGAGGGACAGAAGTAATAAAAGGGTTGGAGGAATTTGCATACATATTAAACCTGAACGTATCCCTTAAATAATGGAAAATATTTATGAGGTTAAAGGATTACTTTCTGTTATAATTTTTAAGCTAAACAACTAACATATTAAAGTTAATAAACATTAATTAAAACCTACTGACCTATATTTTCTCCAAAACGAAGTTTCATAACGTTCTAAAAGTTATATCTTTTATTCGCCGATGATGTCACGTTATCCTGCCCACTATTTTCAGCACTGCATGTTCAAAATACTTAAACCAATAACTTTGTGTTTAAAGCGCCATTTTGAAACCTAGGTATTGTAAACGGATTGGTACAGAGCAAAGGATACCCACAGAGTGGGTTTGGAAAACAATTAAATTTGCAGACAAGATTTCTGATATACGGTAGAGATATGTTAATGAAATGCTATTGATAAAAAGCGTATTTGGGGTAGTTAGTTAGTAACAGGCATAGAAAATATTTACTTACAGTGGCCCTTTAAAGGTAATAATGTAGAGACCCAGTGGATTGAAATAAAGAGTGGGGAAAAAATCCTAAAAAAAATATTACTAGGAACATGCTAAAGGCCTCCTTATATTAGTGACATGGAGGAAACTCAACTACTACTGCAATGCAAAAGCAAAGGCTGCTAATTATAACAGTGCTGTAATTATGGGAGATTTTACTACCCCGACATAAACTGGGCCAATGAAACTAGTAATACAGCTATGGGATATCTATTTTAAAATACTCTCAGGGATAACTTCTTGTCAGAATTAATAGAGGAGCCAACTAGGAATAAAGCTATATTGGATTTAAGCTATCAAACAATGCAGATATAGAGGCCCATTTATCAAGCTCTGTGGGCCCGTGTTTCTGGCGAGTCTTCATACTCGCCAGAAACAGCAGTTATGAAGCAGCGGTCTAAAGACCTCTGCTCCATAACCCTGTCCACTTGCTCTGAGCTGCTGGTGCAATGCTGAATATGGAGAGCGTATTGCTCTCCGCATTCAGTGAGGTCTTGGGGACCTGATCCGCACTGTCGGATCAGGTCCGCAAGACCGTTGTTAAATAGGCCTCATAATATCAAACATAGAAGTCAAAGAACATTTGGGTAACAGTGATCATAAAATGGCCACATTTGAAATCACTTTCCATAAGCAGTGTTATAAGGGTTCAACTAAGACTTTTAATTTTAAGAAAGCAAAATTCAATGATTTAAGTAAATCCTTAAATAACAAATTTGGACAAAGTGTTACCTAATAAAAATGCAGAGGATAAATGCATAACATTTACAACTTTGTTAAATAAGTGTACATATTAAATTGTGGAACTCATTATCTAAGGAGGTAGTAAATGCAAATACCTTAGATACATTTAAAAATGGTTTGGAAACATTTCTAGCTAGAAACAGAATTCAGGGATAAGAGTGCTTGTGTTGAATGGGTCACCTTTTTTAAATGGATTACTCTGTTTAAGTATAACTAATATACATTTTATACTTATCAAAGTAGCTTTTGCAGATATAACAGCCAAACAGCCATCTGAAATAGATATCAAATATTGTTCATAAACTTCTAAGTTGCAGACATTCCAACAAATGTGTTGCACTTGTAGGTTACTTTGCTTTCACCTTTCTGTTTAGTTCATCCTAAACCAGCTGGATGGATTTAAAGGGACAGTAAAGTCCAAAAAAAACTTTCAGAAATATAAATAGGGAATGTAATTTTAAACAACTTTAAAATTTACTTTAATCACCAATTTTGCTTTGTTCTCTTGGTATTCTTAGTTGAAAGCTAAACCTAGGAGGTTCATATGCTAATTTCTTAGACCTTTACGACTGCCTCTAATCTGAATGCATTTTGACCACTAGAGGGCATTAGTTCATGTGTGTCATATAGATAACATTGAGCTCATGCACGTGAAGTTACCCTGGAGTGAGCACTGATTGGCTAAAATGCAAGTCTGTCAAAAGACCTGAAATAAGGGGGCAGTTTGCAGAAGCATAGATACAAGGTAATCACAGAGGTAAAAAGTGTATTTCTATAACAGTGTTGGTTATGCAAAACTGGAGAACGGGTAATAAAGGGATTATTTTTCTTTTTAAACAACAAAAATGCTGGTGTTGACTGTCACTTTAATTCTGGACTGTCCTGGCCACTCTGTGATTTGAAGCCTAACGTTTTGCTCTTTTCTTCTAGTAGTTCTGACATAGCCTGCAGGTATGTTTTGGGTCATTATCTTGTGGTGCAATTAACCCCTGACCAACTAGTCCCATACCAGGGGGTATTAAATGGTGCTGAAAAATGCTGTGGTAGTCTTTGTAGTCAGGGTGCCACTAACCCTGTGCAAGTCACAGAAACTAGATCCAGCAAAAGAGCCCCAGACCATCATGTTTCCTTTCCTATATTTGACAGTTGGTGTCACACAATGATAAACTATCCCCTTCTCGATGCAGTGCAAAATCCCTGTATGATGAACCAAACATTTCACATTTTGATTCATCTGTCTATAAGACATTATTCCAGTCTTCAGTCCACTAGTGGGCTTCACTGCCCTGGCAAGCCTCTTTCTCTTATTTTGCTATCTGAGCATCGACTTTCTTACTGTCACTCGACCTGTTTAAACCTGCAGCTTGAAGTCTTCTCTTTACAAATGAAATTGAGACTTTCTTACTTTAACCAATGTTTAGTTGTATTTGAAGTGGTTGTCCTATGAGCCGCCTATCACACAAGCTTTTTACTCTCAAAAACATCTATTCTGATTCTGTAGTGGGTTTGGGTCTACCATACCTCTTCATGTCAGAGTTTCCTCCAGTTTCCTAATGTATTTTGATGGTGTAGGAAACTATACAAGCACATTGTCTTTTTTTTGCAATTTCTCTAAAGTAAAAAGCTACAATATGAGTAAAGCCACACTTGGAAAATACCTCTGGTTAACACATTATTTTGGATTTAAAGGGACAGTCTACACCTTAGTCATCTTAAAGTCTTACTTTAGATTAAGCTGCAAATAGCCTCCTGCACCTTTTCTATATCATGCGTCAGGAACAGTAAAAAAAAGTTATTTTAAATTGAATATTGTTTCTGGCCACTTTAAAATGGCTGCCAAGCTCCACCCACTGATGACATCATGATTTGGGCTGCTTGCAGCTTAAAGGGACAGTATACTGTAAAATAGTTTTTTCCTTAATGTGTTTACAATTGCTTTTTTTACCAACTGCAAAGCCAAAAATTTATGAAAATTTGCATTTTAAGGGTTATTTGTGTATATTTAAGCTCTGATTTTGTGTTTTGAAGCCACAACCTAATAAAATGGGTTGAGCTTGTAGGCATAATCAGATCTCATTACTGTATCACATTGTGTACATATACCTGCTTCTTTATCTTATATCGGTCCATAAAACAATCACCAATACTTGGAGAGAACAATGGAAAATCAGCATTTAATTACCTTATCTCTGCTATATCCCACTGGGAGTGTAATTACTTCTGCTGGCTGTGTTTACAAAGCTTATCTATAGCTTGGACCTGTGGCCACAAACTTTCAGAATAGGTGGGGATACCACATGCTAAATTAACTATTTCAAATGCCAATATAAGGGTAAAGGAGCTACTTGTAAACAATTTAATACACTCCAGCAGGTAAAGTGGATCATTGGGAACAAATTAAAGGGGAGACATTTTTTGAGTAAACTGTCCCTTTAATCTAAGGTAAGATTTTAAGATGACTAAGGTGTAGACTGTAGTTTACTTGTGGGAGACAATAGCACTACTTATATTATTGATTAAACGTCTTCCTTAATTTATCATTCTGTGTGGATACAGTTGTATAAATGAATACAGTTATATTGAGGATAGGGTGTAGTGTATTATAGAACCTTATTAGGGGAACTTTTCAGTTAAAGTGTCAGTAAACCTAAAATATAATGTTATATAATTCTGCACATAGTGCAGAAATATATAACATTATATTAGTGCTATCGTTATAAAACGTAATATTCCCTTTTAATTTTTTATAAATATGACAGTATCTCAGACCCGCTCTCTGTACTCTGCTGAGCGGGTCTGGTTTTATTCCACAGCGCATCGGGCAAGCTGTATAGTCACAGCCCGGCCCGACCGCGCCATAACACTAAGTGCAGCTCGCTCCTGCCCTGTCTGACAGCAAGAGCGAGCTGCACTTAGTGTTATGGCGCGGTCGGGCCGGGCTGTGACTATACAGCTGGCCCGATGTGCTGTGGAATAAAAACAGACCCGCTCAGCAGAGTACAGAGAGCGGGTCTGAGAAACTGTCAAATTTATAAAAAATTAAAAGGGAATATTACGTTTTATAACAATAGCACTAATATAATGTTATATAATTCTGCACTATGTGCAGAATTATATAACATTATATTTTAGGTTTACTGTCCCTTTAAGCACTTAGGAAAAAATAGTACACATATTGCATAAGTGTTGAAAATAGTGAAAGCTCCAATGTCATAAAATTTTACTTTTATTGAAAAATAATGTTAAAAACAAACTATTTTTTAAAAATATAAAAAAGGGGATATTTCAAGTTGGATAATATTAGAAATTTCCAGGTTAGGAAAATATATTAGCAGCACAATGCTATCTGCACATATCAGGTCCTTGAATATTAAGTGGGGGTTAAGATTAAAACCCTTATTCCACTCAAACCAACTAATCAGAAAATGTGTGCTAACGTGTGGAAAAATATATGAGGAATTAAAGTTTATGGGTTTGGCGTAATGTATAAAGTAAGTTCACGGCACAGCAATTGTGGCACAGTTATTACCATCTAAGTATGGTTCTATAGGTTGAGATAAAACTCAGGTTCCAAGATGCACACTGATATGCCCCTTTAAAAGCATATTTCTCACACATCTTGCTATGAAGAGAGACTTGATTTACTGATGGCAAAGCACTGTTTTAAAAACATAATAAGCCCTTGTAACAGAAAGAATCAAGGGAACATGTGTATGCCAACATTTTTGTATTAGTGATTCTAGATAAATGAAAATGTAACCCCTGTTAAAGGGTTAAACATATAAAGCCCAGCTTGGGAGCTGTCAAGCATGACACAACCAATGATAGACCTGACTGGCTGACAGGCTACATTTTGCTTGTGAGCTGGAAAGCAGGACATGACTGGTTAACTGCTTGCCGAAGGCACCTGATTTGCTAACCCTCTGTGTCCTGTCTGGGAACTGCAGGGTTGTATCTCCCAAGAGGAACTTACTATTTAACACCTCTGCAGGGGTTAAACACAGACAACTTATTGCCTCTGCAGGGGTTAAACACAGACAACTTATTGCCTCTGCAGGGGTTAAACACAGACAACTTATTGCCTCTGCAGGGGTTAAATACAGACCAAGCTAGATTCACTAATGCTAAAAGTATGTGGTCTACCAATTTAGAGCATATCCATTTTACATTAGAAGCTGTATTTTGGCTTTTCACTATTTATACATCAATAAATACATGAAGTTCCTCTATGATTTCTCATAAACATACTAGGAAAAGTAAAGCCAAGAAATGTAGGTTATAGGGGATTGTAGCAGGTTTAACTGGAGCAGGGGTTGCTGCTGATTTTGCGTACTTTAAACCTATTTAGGAAAAGCAGTTAGTTGTTCTGCCAAAATGTTAGTAAATAAACTCTCTGTTTACTTCTGAAAAAGGCACATGCCCCTTATATTGCACAATTTAAGAGAACATTCCTAGTCACCAGTCCTAAGGACAAACAGGAAACATGCACAGTGTAATATATAACGTTCAAATAATATTTTGCAACACTTAGGCCTAGATTTGGAGTTCGGCGGTAGCCGTCAAAACCAGCGTTAGAGGCTCCTAACGCTGGTTTTGGCCGCCCGCTGGTATTTGGAGTCAGTGATTAAAGGGTCTAACGCTCACTTTTCAGCCGCGACTTTTCCATACCGCAGATCCCCCTACGCCATTTGCGTATCCTATCTTTTCAATGGGATCTTTCTAATGCCGGTATTTAGAGTCGTTTCTGAAGTGAGCGTTAGAGCTCTAACGACAAAATTCCAGCCGCCTGAAAATAGCAGGAGTTAAGAGCTTTCTGGCTAACGCCGGTTCATAAAGCTCTTAACTACTGTACCCTAAAGTACACTAACACCCATAAACTACCTATGTACCCCTAAACCGAGCTCCCCCCACATCGCCGCCACTCGATTTAAATTTTTAACCCCTAATCTGCCGACCGCCACCTACGTTATACTTATGTACCCCTAATCTGCTGCCCCTAACCCCGCCGACCCCTGTATTACATTTATTAACCCCTAACCTGCCCCCCACAACGTCGCCGCCAGCTACTTAAAATAATTAACCCCTAATCTTCCGACCGCAAAGTGCCGCCACCTACGTTATCCCTATGTACCCCTAATCTGCTACCCCTAACACCGCCGACCCCTATATTATATTTATTAACCCCTAATCTGCCCCCCACAACGTCGCCAACACCTGCCTACACTTATTAACCCCTAATCTGCCGAGCGGACCTGAGCGCTACTATAATAAAGTTATTAACCCCTAACCCGCCTCACTAACCCTATCATAAATAGTATTGACCCCTAATCTGCCCTCCCTAACATCGCCGACACCTAACTTCAATTATTAACCCCTAATCTGACGACCGGAGCTCACCGCTATTCTAATAAATTGATTAACCCCTAAAGCTAAGTCTAACCCTAACACTAACACCCCCCTAACTTAAATATAATTTTAATCTAACGAAATAAATTAACTCTTATTAAATAAATGATTCCTATTTAAAGCTAAATACTTACCTGTAAAATAAATCCTAATATAGCTACAATATAAATTATAATTATATTATAGCTATTTTAGGATTAATATTTATTTTACAGGCAACTTTGTAATTATTTTAACCAGGTACAATAGCTATTAAATAGTTAAGAACTATTTAATAGTTACCTAGTTAAAATAATAACAAATTTACCTGTAAAATAAATCCTAACCTAAGATATAATTAAACCTAACACTACCCTATCAATAAATTAATTAAATAAACTACCTACAATTACCTACAATTAACCTAACACTACCCTATCAATAAATTAATTAAATAAACTACCTACAATTAACCTAACACTACACTATCAATAAATAAATTAAATACAATTGCTACAAATAAATACAATTAAATAAACTAGCTAAAGTACAAAAAATAAAAAAGAACTAAGTTACAAAAAATAATAAAATATTTACAAACATAAGAAAAATATTACAACAATTTTAAACTAATTACACCTACTCTAAGCCCCCTAATAAAATAACAAAGCCCCCCAAAATAAAAAATTCCCTACCCTATTCTAAATTAAAAAAGTTACAAGCTCTTTTACCTTACCAGCCCTGAACAGGGCCCTTTGCGGGGCATGCCCCAAGGATTTCAGCTCTTTTGCCTGTAAAAAAAAACATACCATACCCCCCCCCAACATTACAACCCACCACCCACATCCCCCTAATCTAACCCAAACCCCCCTTAAATAAACCTAACACTAAGCCCCTGAAGATCTTCCTACCTTGTCTTCACCATACCAGGTTCACCGATCCGTCCTGGCTCCAACATCTTCATCCAACCCAAGCGGGGGTTGGCGATCCATCATCCGGTGCTGAAGAGGTCCAGAAGAGGCTCCAAAGTCTTCCTCCTATCCGGCAAGAAGAGGACATCCGGACCGGCAAACATCTTCTCCAAGCGGCATCTTCAATCTTCTTCCATCCGGTGCGGAGCGGGTCCATCTTGAAGCAGGCGACGCGGATCCATCCTCTTCTTCCGTTGTCTCCCGACGAATGACGTTCCTTTAAGGGACGTCATCCAAGATGGCGTCCCTCGAATTCCGATTGGCTGATAGGATTCTATCAGCCAATCGGAATTAAGGTAGGAATTTTCTGATTGGCTGATGGAATCAGCCAATCAGAATCAAGTTCAATCCGATTGGCTGATCCAATCAGCCAATCAGATTGAGCTCGCATTCTATTGGCTGTTCCGATCAGCTGGTCCGGATGTCCTCTTCTTGCCGGATAGGAGGAAGACTTTGGAGCCTCTTCTGGACCTCTTCAGCACCGGATGATGGATCGCCAACCCCCGCTTGGGTTGGATGAAGATGTTGGAGCCAGGACGGATCGGTGAACCTGGTATGGTGAAGACAAGGTAGGAAGATCTTCAGGGGCTTAGTGTTAGGTTTATTTAAGGGGGGTTTGGGTTAGATTAGGGGTATGTGGGTGGTGGGTTGTAATGTTGGGGGGGGGTATGGTATGTTTTTTTTTACAGGCAAAAGAGCTGAAATCCTTGGGGCATGCCCCGCAAAGGGCCCTGTTCAGGGCTGGTAAGGTAAAAGAGCTTGTAACTTTTTTAATTTAGAATAGGGTAGGGAATTTTTTATTTTGGGGGGCTTTGTTATTTTATTAGGGGGCTTAGAGTAGGTGTAATTAGTTTAAAATTGTTGTAATATTTTTCTTATGTTTGTAAATATTTTATTATTTTTTGTAACTTAGTTCTTTTTTATTTTTTGTACTTTAGCAAGTTTATTTAATTGTATTTATTTGTAGGAATTGTATTTAATTTATTTATTGATAGTGTAGTGTTAGGTTAATTGTAGGTAGTTTATTTAATTAATTTATTGATAGGGTAGTGTTAGGTTAATTGTAGGTAATTGTAGGTAGTTTATTTAATTAATTTATTGATAGGGTAGTGTTAGGTTTAATTATATCTTAGGTTAGGATTTATTTTACAGGTAAATTTGTTATTATTTTAACTAGGTAACTATTAAATAGTTCTTAACTATTTAATAGCTATTGTACCTGGTTAAAATAATTACAAAGTTGCCTGTAAAATAAATATTAATCCTAAAATAGCTATAATATAATTATAATTTATATTGTAGCTATATTAGGATTTATTTTACAGGTAAGTATTTAGCTTTAAATAGGAATCATTTATTTAATAAGAGTTAATTTATTTCGTTAGATTAAAATTATATTTAAGTTAGGGGGGTGTTAGTGTTAGGGTTAGACAGCTTTAGGGGTTAATCAATTTATTAGAATAGCGGTGAGCTCCGGTCGTCAGATTAGGGGTTAATAATTGAAGTTAGGTGTCGGCGATGTTAGGGAGGGCAGATTAGGGGTTAATACTATTTATGATAGGGTTAGTGAGGCGGGTTAGGGGTTAATAACTTTATTATAGTAGCGCTCAGGTCCGCTCGGCAGATTAGGGGTTAATAAGTGTAGGCAGGTGTCGGCGACGTTGAGGGGGGCAGATTAGGGGTTAATAAATATAATATAGGGGTCGGCGATGTTAGGGCAGCAGATTAGGGGTACATAGGGATAACGTAGGTTGCGGCGGTTTACGGAGCGGCAGATTAGGGGTTAAAAATAATATGCAGGGGTCAGCGATAGCGGGGGCGGCAGAATAGGGGTTAATAAGTGTAAGGTTAGGGGTGTTTAGACTCAGGGTACATGTTAGAGTGTTAGGTGCAGACGTAGGAAGTGTTTCCCCATAGGAAACAATGGGGCTGCGTTAGGAGCTGAACGCTGCTTTTTTGCAGGTGTTAGGTTTTTTTTCAGCTCAAACAGCCCCATTGTTTCCTATGGGAGAATCGTGCACGAGCACGTTTTTGAGGCCGGCCGCGTCCGTAAGCAACTCTGGTATCGAGAGTTGCATTTGCGGTAAAAATGCTCTACGCTCCTTTTTTGGAGCCTAACGCAGCATTTGTTTAAACTCTCGATACCAGAGTTAAATTTATGGTGCGGCCAGAAAAAAGCCAGCGGAGCGTTAACAGCCCTTTTACCGCCGAACTCCAAATCTAGGCCTTATTTTGCTGTAGAATCAGGAATATCATATTTATCTAAAGCAGGGATCATATTAATAACTTGCAACAGGGGCTGCCCTTCAATTTAAAAATCGGGTGTTAAAAAAAGTTTTGTATCAAAAATGGACGGTGATACATTTTCTAGTTTGTGATATTGCTTTTCTTATTTAAAGGGACACTGTACTGTAACATTTTCTCCCCTTTAATGAGTTCCCAATGATCCATTTTACATGCTGGAGTGTATTAAGGGCTAGATTACAAGTGGAGCGCAAAATATCGCAAAAGTGCACGCTTCCATAGGCACCAATGGGAGCCTCGTTCTTATGCAGTAAGACACGGCATGAGAACCTAGCACAGTGTAGGGGATAAGTAGCACAGCAATGGCAGCAAATTGTAAATACGTATGTATATGAATATATCTATATCTATATATATATATATATATATATATATATATATATATATTTATATATATATATGATGTTTTAATATGTGTATATACACATAATACATAAATATATATATGTATATAAGCATATACATATATATTACAGGTCTCCATAGACTGCAATGTAAATGCACTTTTCAGTACTGTTTGTTTTCTAGCACCCTACAGCCGCCAACTTTAGCCCCCAAAAAGTGCAGTTACTTTATTAAAAAAATAAAGATGCTACTATCTTGTAATAAAGTACATTACACTGTATTTTGGGGCATTTTGGGGCATTTCTAAAATTAAGAGATCTGATCTTTGGTTAATTGTATAAGCCACTTATAATGGCTGGTTAATTATCGTGCGCCTGTAAACGGGCAAATAAATTAGCGCTCCACTAATCTAAGCCTATATTGTTTACAAATAATAGCTTCTTTACTTTTATTTTGTCATTTGGAATAACTGATTTTGCCGATAGAAACCGCCACCTATACTGAAAATTCCAATGGTCCTTTTGATCCTGAGAAAATTTTAATGAAAGTGACTTTTATGCCTATCCCAGCACTTGGTTATATTTCTTTAAAAAAAATTATTACAGAGTTGTTAATGGCTGTTGTATTCTCTCTTTATTCTTGTATTAATAATATTAATAATAATAATAATAATAATAATAGCTAAGTAAACAATGTGCAACAAAAACATTAAAATAACCCTTTGAGTAAGGGGTGGGATCAGGGGTCAAGTCCAGCGAGAACGCATGGGAATGCATTGGAGCGCTATTTTTGCAGGAGGAACTAAGTTCCCTCTGGAACAGAAACACCTCAGTAAACACTGCTGGTGGGAGGAGCTGGAGCACAGTCTGGTTAGTGGGATAGTGAGATCCCCTAGTAATGGTCTGTAACACTTCCTACAATACACTAAATTTCCAAATATCCAAATATTGATAAATTTGTCTGCTTGGTAACCACGGAACTTGAACAGTAAAAGTAAAGTGAGAAAAAATATAAATTTTAAAGAGAGAAGGGCACTGAGTGAATTAAAAAACAATCCAGATATAACCATCAAAAGTGCAGACAAGGGTGGGAATATGGTAATTCTAAGCAATATACAATACTTAAAAATGTGTCAGGATATGCTTGACAATAAAGAGAATTATCAAGTAATACAACATGACCCTACAAACAAATTCACCAAAGAGCTGAAATTGTTACTTGATAGAGGTTTTTGTGAAAGAAATAACTAAAGCTGAATTTGAATTTATGTGCAACATGTCAGCCAGAGTGGCCACTTTTTATAGCCTGCCTAAAATTCCCAAAAATAAAATAGAACCTCCGGGGAGGCCTATTGTTTCTGGCAATGGATACCTCACAGAAAATGTCAGCATATTCATCGATAAGAAACGACGTGAATTTGTATATACACTAACCTCTTATGTTCAGGACACTAAAGATGTGCTGAAATGTCTAGAGAATATTTGTGTAGAAGAAGACACACTGCTGGCTAGCATAGACCTAGAGAAGCCATAAAACATTTTCAGAAAACTGTTAACCCGAAGGGTAACCTGGAAGTCAAATTTATTGTGGATCTACTTGAATTCATGTTAAAACATAACTATTTTCTGTTCAACAATAAGGTATATTTGCAAAAAAGGGGCACAGCTATGGCACCTGCTGTGCTCCTACTTATGCCAATTTGTTTCTGGGTTGGATTGAATCCACTAGTGTTCTTAATCAAGATGTTAATCCATTTATGAAATGTATGGAGCTATACATTCGCTATATCCATGATGTGTTGATACTTTGGACTGGCACCAGGGATGATTTTACTGACTTCATGTCCTGGTTAAATACCAATGAACAGGAGATGCGTTATACATATACAATTGACGACAAATGTTTTTCCTTTCTTGACCTCCTGATCCGTAAAGAAGAGAATGGTTTATTAAATACAAAATTATATCGTAAAGATACAGTAACCAATAGTCTTCTACAATGAGATAGTTTCCACCCAAAACGCCAAAAGATGGGAATCCCTACTGGCCAATATCTATGTGCTAGAAGAAACTGTAGTACTGATGATGACTTTGAAAGAGAAGTAAAGGAATTGAGGAGGAGATTCAAGGAAAGAGGGTACCCAAACAAATGATTGAAATGGCTTATCAGAGAGCCAAAAGCATCTGAAAGATCTACATTATTACAAGAACGGAAACTAACTAGTAATGAACAAAAACCTTCTACAAATGAGATTAGAATCATAGGGATCTATGATGATAAGAACAATACGGTTCGCAACATTTTTCAAAAACACTGGCATGTGTTACAAGATGATGCAGATCTTAAAGATGCAATCACAGACAAACAAATGATCACAAATAGAAGGTCATTGAACCTGAAATAAATATTAACAAATAGCCATTTTACCAAAACACACCCTAGAACTTGGCTGAGAGAGACCAGAAGTTTCTTCAAATGCGGCCGCTGTCAAGAATGTAAAAATATGGCCCCAAAAAAATTCTATATTCACCCTACAACAAATAAGAGGTATGAAAAAACAGATTTCCTGAACTGTAGATCAGATAAGGTGATTTATGTGGCAATGTGCACATGCCCCCTTATCTATGTAGGGGAAACCTCTAGGGAACTGAGAACGAGAGTTCTGGAACACATGGGACATATTAAATGGAATCCAAATGTACCAGTGGCACAACACATGAATTACATACACAGCAACCATAAATACGATATTCAATTTTTTGCCATAGAGCGTCTAAATTTGAAAGGTAGGAGAGGCAATATTAATAAACTCCTCCTGCAAAAAGAATGCAGGTGGATTTATGAATTACAATCTGCCTCTCCAAAAGGGCTAAATGAAGCGATCTCTTTCAAAAGTTTTCTGTGATAATAATAACTGCACATGAGGGCATAATGAATCTTTGCAATTTGAAGATATCAGAATACATACAAGGGTGATACAATCGGTTGGAGATCAATATTACCTTTGAGATGTCTATCATATATTATATATTAATATCAGACGGTATATTATAGATAATATCAATGCTGTACTGTCATGTAAATGAAAATGTCAAAGATATCTCTCTCTCCCCCCAGCTCATACATTTGTTCACAGGTCACATTCTATCTTGTGACATTAATAATTAAACTATATTGACCAAGTACATAGTACGTTACAGTTTATCTTCCTATAAGCACGAGCATGTACTTACTCACATAAATATGTGATTAACATTTGTTGTAAGATCATACGATAATACTGCTCATTGACTAATATGGTCACAATGTATAGACGTTTTTCAGCTTAAAAATATTCAATACCAATTTGGGATCAATGATCTGGAAAAGCTTATTGTCCAATATAGAAATTAGTGGCTCATCAGTAAATGATGGATTTTCCATATTGACACGAAAGATCCCCATCTGCTGCTCTAAACACTTCCGTGCATGTGCATTGGTTACCTAGATGACCAGGAGCAATAAAGAGAGCCATGTGAGGCTGGGCCGACCCTATGCCCTGATGAAGTCAAGCACAGTGACGAAATG